>NW_028162864.1:80000-158451 GCF_964263955.1 Coregonus lavaretus
CAGGTGGGAAAGGGCAGTGTGGAGTGCAATAGAGATTGCATCATCTGTGGATCTGTTGGGGCGGTAGGCAAATTGGAGTGGGTCTAGGGTTTCTGGGATAATGGTGTTGATGTGAGCCATGACCAGCCTTTCAAAGCACTTCATGGCTACAGACGTCAGTGCTACGGGTCGGTAGTCATTTAGGCAGGTTATCTTAGTGTCCTTGGGCACGGGGACTATGGTGGTCTGCTTGAAACATGTTGGTATTACAGACTCAGTCAGGGACATGTTGAAAATGTCAGTGAAGACACTTGCCAGTTGGTCAGCACATGCTCGGAGTACACGTCCTGGTAATCCGTCTGGCCCTGCGGCCTTGTGAATGTTGACCTGCTTAAAAGTCTTACTCACATCGGCTACGGAGAGCGTGATCACATAGTCATGCGGAACAGCTGGTGCTCTCATGCATGCTTCAGTGTTGCTTGCCTCGAAGCGAGCATAGAAGTGGTTTAGCTCGTCTGGTAGGCTTGTGTCACTGGGAAGCTCGCGGCTGTGCTTCCCTTTGTAGTCTGTAATAGTTTTCAAGCCCTGCCACATCCGACGAGCGTCAGAGCCGGTGTAGTACGATTCAATCTTAGTCCTGTATTGACTCTTTGCCTGTTTGATGGTTCGTCGGAGGGCATAGCGGGATTTCTTATAAGCGTCCGGGTTAGAGTCCCGCTCCTTGAAAGCGGCAGCTCTACCCTTTAGCTCAGTGCGGATGTTTCCTGTAATCCATGGCTTCTGGTTGGGGTATGTACGTACAGTCACTGTGGGGACGACATCATCGATGCACTTATTGATGAAGCCAGTGACTGATGTGGTGTACTCCTCAATGCTATCTGAAGAATCCCGGAACATGTTCCAGTCTGTGCTAGCAAAACAGTCCTGTAGGTTAGCATCTGCGTCATCTGACCACTTTTTTATTAACAGAGTCACTGGTGCTTCCTGCTTCAGAGGTGTAGGGAGGGTGAAGTCTGTGAATCCCCAAAATAGTAATTATACAGATGATTAACAAAACATGCACACTACAGTATTCATATCTAGTTTTTTTGTGGTAAATGGGAATGAAAAAATAAACTGTTTTGATAATGGTTTTCATACACATACCTTGTCCATAATGTAGAGGCTTATGGGATATTCCTTGAAGAGGTAAGGGAGGAGGATGGTACATGTGATCGGTACCAACACACCAATACCAATTGAACCCCTCATTTTTTTTTTTAATGTAAAGGCTACAACTGCAAAGATTTTTTTAGGACATAAAATGTGCTGTTAGATTAATACATGATACTAGCAGTGGATGTTATATTTAGTGTTAGCAATCTAGCTAATGTTTTTTTGAGTTTTCACTTCCTCATGTGGTGAATTAGCCCCAAAGGAAATTTGCATTTAAGTCATTTAGCAGACACTCTTATCCAGAGTGACTTACAGGAGCAATTAGGGTTAAGTGCCTTGCTTAAGGGCACATCGACAGATTTTTCACCTAGTCGGCTCGGGGATTAGAACCAGCGACCTTTCGGTTGCTGGCACAACGCTCTTAACCACTATTCTACCTGCCTGCATATGATATTAGTGCACGTAGATGTTGACAAAATCATCTCAATCAGGTGATTTCTCACAGTTAAAGTCCTGCAGGAAGAGCTGCGACGCTAATATTAGTGTAAATTCTTCACGTTTCATGGACCCAAGACCCAGAGGTAACACTGTACAGTGCAATAGAAGTTTGCCCCAATGCAATTCTGAAGTCTAATACAGCCACAGTGTGACTTTAACTATTATTTTTGTGTGTGTCAAATTAACTACTTATTGTCTTTTGTTTAATTAATATAATAACATTCCAACCTTGTTCAGCTTTACCTAGTCCAAATATGGCATTATTCCATTATTTGTATCCGTTTGCATCAGTTTCAATATGGGACTCTTATTCTGAACGCGAACCGCAAATTCCATTGTGGCTCATCCTTATTGTGGCTAGCTTCACACCTTTCCGATGGGATACAACAATCACGCGCAAGTTGTACTGTCCCAAACAGAATACCGAGAAGAGCAAAGGTCGGTAGTCGAACCACACTAGAACCGGACAGAAAAAAACAACTCAAATCCTGTCAGACCATTGGACAAGTGAACTCGAACCGAGCCTGAGAGAAAACGGGACCTTTGTTTTTAGAAGCAGCAGGGAGCCGAACCGGAGGAAAGATGAGTTTTCTGCCCTACTTCTCTGCTGAGACCTGGACACTCCTGGCCCTCCTCATCACCCTCATAGTGGTGTAAGGACTTCAAATGAAATTGTATTACATCAAATCAAATGTTATATGCCACATGCATGGTAGTTAACCGGTGTAGACTAACAGTGAAATGCTTACTTAGGGGTCATTTTCCAACAATGCATAGTTAAAGATATGTTTTTATTTTTTGGAAATACTTCTCTAGAATATATTACTAGTTAATGTGTGTGTGTGTGTGTATAGGTATGGATACTGGCCCTATGGTGTATTCACTAAGATGGGGATCCCTGGACCCAAACCCCTACCTTACCTTGGCACAATGATGGAGTATAAAAAGGTTTGTAATAATATAATAATAATATGCCATTTAGCAGACGCTTTTATCCAAAGCCACTTACAGTCATGCCTGCATACATTATTTTGTGTATGGGTGGTGCCGGGGATCGAACCCACTACCTTGGCGTTACAAGCGCCGTGCTCTACCAGCTGAGCTACAGAGGACCACGTTGTCCACATTCATAGTAAACATCTCTTACATGTTTTACACAATAGTGTTTCCCCCCCCCCCCCCCATGTAAAATAATACATTGAGAAGGACAAAAATGACTAGCAGGTTGTTTAAACAATAGATAAACAAAAGGTCATATGAGACATGATAAGTCTAGAAGTTGTGTTGCTTGCCCCTGGGGGCCGTAAAACAGAACAGAACAGAACAAACCCTCCTGAACCCTGACCTGTTTCAGGTGTTCATCCCTCCTGAACCCTGACCTGTTTCAGGTGTGTTCTCTGTTCAGGCATGAATCAGCTGTTTTTTTTCTCTCTCTCTCTCTCTCTCTCTCTCTCTCCCTCTCTCTCTCTGTACTCTCTCTCTCTCTCTGTACTCTCTCTCCATGTCTCTCTCTCTCTCTCTCTCTCTCTCTCTCTCTCTCTCTCTGTTCTCTCTGTTCTCTCTCTCTCTCTCTCTCTCTCTCTCTCTCTCTCTCTCTCTCTCTCTCTCTCTCTCTCTCTCTCTCTCTCCAGGGTTTCACTAACTTTGACACAGAGTGCTTTCAGAAGTACGGGAGAATCTGGGGGTGAGTTCAGTTGGCTGTACTGTACTAGGTTGACTCACAACTGTACTATGCTCAATTCTTCACCTGCTCAAGCTATCATGTGACCATGAATAATAATAGTAATATCAACAGTAACAACAAGAATAATGTTTTATATGTAGTTTTATATGAGGTGGTTTAAGCCAGGTGTGTGTGTGTTTCTCCTCTGTGAAGGATCTATGATGGGAGGCAGTCTGTTCTGTGTACCATGTACAGTGAGGGAAAAAAGTATTTGATCCCCTGCTGATTTTGTAAATTTGCCCACTGACAAAGAAATGATCAGTCTATAATTTTAATGGTAGGTTTATTTGAACATTGAGAGACAGAATAACAACAAAAAAATCCAGAAAAACACATGTCAAAAATGTTATAAATTGATTTGCATTATAACGAGGGAAATAAGTATTTGACCCCTCTGCAAAACATGACTTAGTACTTGGTGGAAAAACCCTTGTTGGCAATCAGAGGTCAGACGTTTCTTGTAGTTGGCTACCAGGATTGCACACATCTCAGGAGGGATTTTGTTCCACTCCTCTTTGCAGATCTTCTATAAGTCATTAAGGTTTTGAGGCTGACATTTAGCGAACCTTCAGCTCCCTCCACAGATTTTCTATGGTATTAAGGTCTGGAGACTGGCTAGGCCACTCCAGGACCTTAATGTGCTTCTTCTTGAGCCACTCCTTTGTTGCCTTGGCCGTGTGTTTTGGGTCATTGTCATGCTGGAATACCCATCCACGACCCTTTTTCAATGCCCTGGCTGAGGGAAGGAGGTTCTCACCCAAGATTTGACGATACATGGCCCCGTCCATCGTCCCTTTGATGCGGTGAAGTTGTCCTGTCCCCTTAGCAGAAAAACACCCCCAAAGCATAATGTTTCCACCTCCATGTTTGACGGTGGGGATGGTGTTCTTGGGGTCATAGGCAGTATTGCTCCTCCTCCAAACACGGCGAGTAGAGTTGATGCCAAAGAGCTCGATTTTGGTCTCATCTGACCACAACACTTTCACCCAGTTCTCCTCTGAATCATTCAGATGTTAATTGGCAAACTTCAGACGGGCCTGTATATGTGCTTTCTTGAGCAGGGGGACATTGAGGGCGCTGCAGGATTTCAGTCCTTCACGGCGTAGTGTGTTACCAATTGTTTTCTTGGTGACTGTGGTCCCAGCTGCCTTGAGATCATTGACAAGATCCTCCCGCGTAGTTCTGGGCTGATTCCTCACCGTTCTCATGATCATTGCAACTCCACGAGGTGAGATCTTGCATGGAGCCCCAGGCCAAGGGAGATTGACAATTCTTTTGTGTTTCTTCCATTTGCAAATAATCGCATCAACTGTTGTCACCTTCTCACCAAGCTGCTTGGCGATGGTCTTGTAGCCCATTCCAGCCTTGTGTAGGTCTACAATCTTGTCCCTGACATCCTTGGAGAGCTCTTTGGTCTTGGCCATGGTGGAGAGTTTGGAATCTGATTGATTGATTGCTTCTGTGGACAGGTGTCTTTTATACAGGTAACAAACTGAGATTAGGAGCACTCCCTTTAAGAGTGTGCTCCTAATCTCAGCTCGTTACCTGTATAAAAGACACCTGGGAGCCAGAAATCTTTCTGATTGAGAGGGGGTCAAATACTTATTTCCCTCATTAAAATGCAAATCAATTTATAACATTTTTGACATGCGTTTTTCTGGATTTTGTTGTTGTTATTCTGTCTCTCACTGTTCAAATAAACCTACCATTAAAATTATAGACTGATAATTTCTTTGTCAGTGGGCAAACGTACAAAATCAGCAGGGGATCAAATACTTTTTTCCCTCACTGTAGGTGTATATATAGTGGTTTAATCCAGGTGTCTGTGTGTTTCTCCTCTGTGAAGGATCTATGATGGGAGGCAGCCTGTTCTGTGTATCATGGACAAAAGCATGATCAAGACCATCCTGATTAAAGAGTGTTATAGCATCTTCACCAACCGCAGGGTGAGACACACACACACACACACACACACACACACACACACACACACACACACACACACACACACACACACACACACACACACACACACACACACACACACACACACACACCCTAATAATAATAATCCTAACATCATTATTTATATTATTAATACATTATCTGTGGAATTCATGTAAATATGAAAGACTTCTGTCTGAACGGAGAGCTGTTTGATAATTATTACAACTGTCCTCCATGTTTTAGAACTTCCATCTGAACGGAGAGCTGTTTGATAATTATTACAACTGTCCTCCATGTTTTAGAACTTCCATCTGAACGGAGAGCTGTTTGATAATTATTACAACTGTCCTCCATGTTTTAGAACTTCCATCTGAACGGAGAGCTGTTTGATAATTATTACAACTGTCCTCCATGTTTTAGAACCTCCATCTGAACGGAGAGCTGTTTGATAATTATTACAACTGTCCTCCATGTTTTAGAACTTCCGTCTGAACGGAGAGCTGTTTGATAATTATTACAACTGTCCTCCATGTTTTAGAACTTCCATCTGAACGGCGAGCTGTTTGATGCGTTGTCCGTTGCCGAGGACGATACATGGAGACGGATCCGCAGTGTCCTCTCTCCTTCCTTTACCTCTGGACGACTAAAAGAGGTAGAACCATCCCTCCATCTCCCTCATCATTTTATCATCTGTCATTTCTACTCATGTTTTATCAATTTATTATAAACTCATTATAGCTTGTTATAAACTCTTTATAAACCCATTTTGAACATGTTATAAAGTTATTATCAACGTGTTATAAACTCCTCTCTCTTCTCTAGATGTTTGGTGTCATGAAGCAGCTAACCTGCTACTCTCTCTCTCTCTGTTCTCTCTCTGTCTCTCTCTGTACTCTCTCTCTCCCCTCTCTCTCTCTCCCCTCTCTCTCTCTCTCTCTCTCTCTCTCTCTGTCTGTCTGTCTGTCTGTCTGTCTGTCTGTCTGTCTGTCTGTCTGTCTGTCTCTGTCTCTCTCTCTCTGTCTCTCTCTCTCTCTGTCTCTCTCACTCCCACCCCTCTCTCTCTCTCTCTCTCTCTCTCTCTCTCTCTCTCTCTCTCTCTCTCTCTCTCTCTCTCTCTCTCTCTCTCTCTCTCTCTCTCTCTCTCTCTCTCTCTCTCTCTCTCTCTCTCTCTCTCTCTCTCTCTCTCTCTCTCTCTCTCCTCTAGATGTTTGGTATCATGAAGCAGCACTCCTCTACCCTGCTGAATGGAATGAAGAAGCAGGCAGATAAAGACCAGGCCATCGAACTGAAGGAGTGAGTCCTGACCTCTGACCCCTAACCTCTGACTTTTCACCTTACACCTCTGAGTCTTGATTGTAATACACACACACACAGTACCTTCAGAAAGCATTCACACCCATTGATTTATTCCACATTTTGTGTTACAGCCTGAATTCAAAATGGATTAAAAAAATTAATAAATAAATCACATCTACACACAATACATTTTACATTACATTTTAATAATTTAGCAGACGCTCTCATCCAGAGCAACTTACAGTAAGTGAGTGCATACATTTTTCATACTGGCCCCCCGTGGGAAACGAACCCACAACCCTGGCGTTGCAAGCGCCATGCTCTACCAACTGAGCTACAGGGGACTCCAATACCCCATAATGACAGTGAAAACATGTTTTTAGGACATTTATTGAAAATGAAATACAGAAATATCTCATTTATATAATTATTCACACCCCTGAGTGAATACATGTTAGAATCACCTTTAGCAGCGATTACAGCTGTGAGTCTTTCTGGGTAAGTCTCTAAGAGCTTTGTACACCTGGATTGTACAATATTCGCACATTATTCTTTTAAAAATTCTTCAAGCTCTGTCAAGTTGGTTGTTGATCATTACTAGAAAGCCATTTCAAGTCTTGCCATAGATTTTCAAGCCGAATTTAAGTCAATACTGTAACTAGGCCACTCAGGAACATTCAATGTCGTCTAAGTAAGCAACTCCAGTGTATATTTGGCCTTGTGTTTTAGGTTATTGTCCTGCTGAAAGGTGAATCTGTCTGTTTGAAAGCAGATTGAACCAGGTTTTTGTCTAGGATTTTGCCTGTGCTTAGCTCTATTCTGTTTATTTTTATCCTAAAAAACTCTCTAGTCCTTGCCGATGACAAGCATACCCTTAACATGATGCAATGGCCACCACCATAATTGAGACATGTAGAGTGGTACTCAGTGATGTGTTGCGCTGGATTTGCCCCAAACGTAACACTTTGTATTCAGGGCATAAAGTTAATTGCTTTGCCACTTTTTTGCAGTATTATTTTAGTAACTTGTTACAAACAGGGTGCATGTTTTGGAATATGTTTTATTCTGTACAGGCTTCCTTCTTTTCACTCTGTCAATTAGGTTAGTATTGTGGAGTAACTACAATGTTATTGATCCATCCCCAGTTTTCTCCTATCTCACCCATTAAACTGTAACTATTTTAAAGTCACCATTGGCTTCTTGGTGAAATCCCTGAGCGGTTTCCTTCCTCTCCGGCAACTGTGTTAGGAAGGACGCCTGTATCTTTGTAGTGACTGGGTGTATTGATACACCATCCAAAGTCTAATTAATAACTTCACCATGCTCAAAGGGATATTCAATGTCTTCTTTTTTTATATACCCATCTACCAATAGGTGCCCTTCTTTGCAAGGCATTAGAAAACCTCCCTGGTCTTTGTGGTTGAATCTGTGTTTGAAATTCACTGCTCGACTGAGGGACCTGACAGATAATTGTATGTGTGGGGTAAAGAGATGAGGTAGTCATAAAGAAATCATGCTAAACACTATCATTGCACACAGAGTGACTCCATGCAACTCATTATGTGACTTGTTAAGCACATTTTTACTCCTGACCTTATTTAGGCTTTCCATAACAAAGGGGTTGAATACTTATTGACTCAAGATATTTCAGCTTTTCATTTTTCATTAATTTGTAAAAGTTTCTAAAAACAGAATTCCACTTTGACACACTTCACTTTGTGTGGAAGGCCAGTGACACAAAATCTAAATTTAATCCATTTTAAATTCAGGCTGTAAAACAAAAAAATGTGGAAAAAGTAAAAGGGTGTGAATACTTTCTGAAGGCACTGTATATAATATGACACTTAACAGACGTTTGATGTTTTTTGGGGAAATACCGGTATGTTTGTGGTCAGTAGTTGTGGTCAGTAGTTGTGGTCAGTAGTTTTGTGGTCAGTAGTTGTGGTCGATAATTGTGTGGTTGTGGTCAGTAGTTGTGTGGTTGTGGTCAGTAGTTGTGTAGTTGTGGTCAGTAGTTGTGGTCAGTCGTTGTGTGGTTGTGGTCAGTAGTTGTGGTCAGTAGTTGTGGTCAGTAGTTGTGTGGTTGTGGTCAGTAGTTGTGGTCAGTAGTTGTGGTCAGTAGTTGTGGTCAGTAGTTGTGTGGTTGTGGTCAGTAGTTGTGGTCAGTGGTTGTGTGGTTGTAGTCAGTAGTTGTGTAGTTGTGGTCAGTTGTTGTGTGGTTGTGGTCAGTATTTGTGGTCAGTAGTTGTGTGGTTGTAGTCAGTAGTTGTGTAGTTGTGGTCAGTTGTTGTGTGGTTGTGGTCAGTATTTGTGGTCAGTAGTTGTGTGGTTGTGGTCAGTAGTTGTGGTCAGTAGTTGTGGTCAATAGTTGTGTGGTTGTGGTCAGTAGTTGTGGTCAGTCGTTGTGTAATTGTGGTCAGTAGTTGTGTGGTTGTGGTCAGTAGTTGTGTGGTTGTAGTCAGTAGTTGTGGTCAGTAGTTGTGTGGTTGTAGTCAGTAGTTGTGGTCAGTAGTTGTGTGGATGTGGTCAGTAGTTGTGGTCAGTAGTTGTGTGGATGTGGTCAGTAGTTGTGGTCAGTCATTGTGTAATTGTGGTTGTGTTGCAGGTTCTTTGGGCCCTACAGTATGGACGTGGTCACCAGCACAGCCTTCAGTGTGGACATTGACTCTCTGAACAACCCTTCAGACCCCTTCGTCTCCAACGTCAAGAAGATGCTCAAGTTTGACCTGTTCAACCCACTGTTCCTTCTAGTCGGTGAGACCACACACACACACAAACACACACACACACACACACACACACACACACACACACACAGAAGCAAAGTTGTACTTTTTAATCATATAAAGTGATACTCCTTTTTATAAAAGTTTCTCTTCTCCTCTCTCCTCCTTCTCCAGCGTTGTTCCCCTTCACGGGTCCTACCTTGGAGAAGATGAAGTTTTCTTTCTTCCCGACTGCAGTGACGGACTTCTTTTACGCTTCGCTGGCTAAGATCAAATCTGGACGCGGCACTGGGAACACAACTGTAAATGTTTTATATTTGTATTGAAATATTCTGAATTTATATATTGAACAAAAATATAAACGCAACATGCAAAAATGTCAACGGTTTTACTGAGTTACAGTTCATATAAGGAAATCAGTCAATTGAAATAAATAAATTAGGCCCTAATCTATGGATTTCACATGAATGGGCAGGGGCGCAGCTATGGGTTGGCCTGGGAGGGCATAGGCCCACCCACTGGGGAGCCAGGCCCAGCCAATGAGAACGAGTTTTTCCCCACAAAAGGGCTTTATTACAGACAGAAATACTCCTCAGTTTCATCAGCTGTCCGGGTGGCTGGTCTCAGTCGATCCCGCAGGTGGAGATCCTGGGCTGGTGTGGTTACACGTGGTCTGCGGTTGTAAGGCCAGTTGGACGTACTGTCAATTTCTCTAAAACAACGTTGGAGGCGGTTTATGGTAGAGAAATTAACATTCAATTCTCTGGCAACAGCTCTGGTGGACATTCCTCCAGTCAGCATGCCAATTGCACGCTCCCTCAAAACTTGAGACATCTGTGGCATTGTGTGGTGTGACAAAACAGCACATTTTAGAGTGGCCTTTTATTGTCACCAGCACAAGGTGCACCTGTTTAATGATCATGCTGTTTAATCAGCTTCTTCATATGCCACCTGTCAGGTGGATGGATTATCTTGGCAAAGGACAAATGCTCACTAACAGGGATGTAAACAATATTGTGTACAAAACTTCTGAGAAATCAGCTTTTTCTGTATATGGAACATTTCTGGGATCTTTTATTTCAGCTCATGAAACAGTAGTTTACATGAAACATGGGACCAACACTTCACATGTTGCATTTACAGTTGAAGTCGGAAGTGTACATACACTTAGGTTGGAGTCATTAGAACTCGTTTTTCAACCACTCCACAAATGTCATGTTAACAAACTATAGTTGTTGCATGACACAAGTCATTTTTCCAACAGTTGTTTACAGACAGAGTATTTCACTTATAATTCACTGTATCATAATTCCAGTGGGTCAGAAGTTTACATACACTAAGTTGACTGTGCCTTTAAACAGCTTGGAAAATTCTGAAAAATGATGTCATGGCTTTAGAAGCTTCTGATAGGCTAATGGACATCATTTGAGTCAATTGGAGGTGTACCTGTGGATGTATTTCAAGGCCTACCTTCAAACTCAGTGCCTCTTTGCTTGACATCATGGGAAAATCCAAAGAAATCAGTCAAGACCTCAGAAAAACAATTTTTGACCTCCACAAGTCTGGTTCATCCTTGGGAGCAATTTCCAAATGCCTGAAGTTGCCACGTTCATCTGTACAAACAATAGTACGCAAGTATAAACACCATGGGACCACGCAGCCGTCATTCCGCTCAGGAAGGAGACGCGTTCTGTCTCCTAGAGATCAACGTACTTTGGTGCGAAAAGTGCAAATCAATCCCAGAACAACAGCAAAGGACCTTGTGAAGATGCTGGAGGAAACAAGTACAAAAGTATCTATATCCACAGTAAAACGAGTCCTATATCGACATAACCTGAAAGGCCGCTCAGCAAGGAAGAAGCCACTGCTCCAAAACCGCCATAAAAAAGCCAGACTACGGTTTGCAACTGCACATGGGGACAAAGATCGTACTTTTTGGAGAAATGTCCTCTGGTCTGATGAAACAAAAATAGAACAGTTTGGCCATAATGACCATCGTTATGTTTTGAGGAAAAGGGGGTAAGCTTGCAAGCCGAAGAACACCATCCCAACTGTGAAGCACGGGGGTGGCAGCATCATGCTGTGGGGGTGCTTTGCTGCAGGAGGGACTGGTGCACTTCACAAAATAGATGGCATCATGAGGAAGGAAAATTATGTGGATATATTGAAGCAATATCTCAAGACATCAGTCAGGAAGTTAAAGCTTGGTCGCAAATGGTCTTCCAAATGGACAATGTCCCCAAGCATACTTCCAAAGTTGTGGCAAAATGGCTTAAGGACAACAAAGTCAAGGTATTGGAGTGTCCATCACAAAGCCCTGACCTCAATCCTATAGAAAATGTGTGGGCAGAACTGAAAAAGCGTGTGCGAGCAAGGAGGCCTACAAACCTGACTCCGTTACACCAGCTCTGTCAGGAGGAATGGGCCAAAATTCACCCAATTTATTGTGGGAAGCTTGTGGAAGGCTACCCGAAACGTTTGACCCAAGTTAAACAATTTAAAGGCAATGCTACCAAATACTTATTGAGTGTATGTAAACTTCTGACTCACTGGGAATGTGAGGAAAGAAATGAAAGCTGAAATAAATCATTCTCTCTACTATTATTCTGACATTTCACATTCTTAAAATAAAGTGGTGATCCTAATTGACCCAAGACAAGGAATTTTTACTTGGATTAAATGTCAGGAATTGTGAAATACTGAGTTTAAATGTATTTGGCTAAGGTGTATGTAAACTTCCAACTTCAACTGTATATCTTTACTCAGTATATATTATGTTTAGGAAACCTATGTTACTATTAGTAATGGGCACCAATAAGTCCATATCAATTTCAGTTGCATTTTACTTTTTATATCGCAATGTAAAAACACTATTATTGGGACCCAAATATCTACATTCATATTTCTTTTAATATTTTGATTCCACATTATTGCAACATTTACATATTTTGGTCAGTTAGACAGCAGATATCCAGTAGAATCTGTTTGTGTTTGTTGTGATTGGACCAGATCCAGTAGAATCTGTTTGTGTTTGTTGTGATTGGACCAGATCCAGTAGAATCTGTTTGTGTTGGTTGTGATTGGACCAGATCCAGTAGAATCTGTTTGTGTTGGTTGTGAATGGACCAGATCCAGTAGAATCTGTTTGTGTTGGTTGTGATTGGACCAGATCCAGTAGAATCTAGTTGTGTTTGCTGTGATTGGACCAGATCCAGTAGAATATGTTTGTGTTGATTGTGATTGGATGGATTTTACATCATTTATTTCTGCTTCCAGAGTCGGGTGGATTTCTTACAGCTGATGATCGACTCTCAGAAAGGCAGCGACACAAAGACAGGAGAGGAACAGACTAAAGGTACCTGCCAAACACACACCTGGAAACTACTGTTACAAACACACACCTGTTAACTACTGTTACAAACACACACCTGTAAACTACTGCTACAAACACACACCTGTTAACTACTGTTACAAACACACACCTGTAAACTACTGCTACAAACACACACCTGGAAACTACTGCTACAAACACACACCTGTTAACTACTGTTACAAACACACACCTGTAAACTACTGTTACAAACACACACCTGGAAACTACCGTTACAAACACACACCTGGAAACTACTGTTACAAACACACACCTGTAAACTACTGTTACAAACACACACCTGTTAACTACTGCTAGAAACAAACACCTGTAAACTACCGTTACAAACACACACCTGGAAACTACCGTTACAAACACACACCTGTTAACTACTGTTACAAACACACACCTGTTAACTACTGTTACAAACACACACCTGTTAACTACTGCTACAAACACACACCTGGAAACTACTGTTACAAACACACACCTGTTAACTACTGTTACAAACACACACCTGTTAACTACTGCTACAAACACACACCTGTTAACTACTGTTACAAACACACACCTGTAAACTACAGCTAAAAACACACACCTGTTAACTACTGTTACAAACACACACCTGTTAACTACTGTTACAAACACACACCTGTTAACTACTGTTACAAACACACACCTGTAAACTACAGCTACAAACACACACCTGGAAACTACTGTTACAAACACACACCTGTTAACTATTGCTAGAAACACACACCTGTAAACTACTGTTACAAACACACACCTGGAAACTACTGTTACAAACACACACCTGGAAACTACTGTTACAAACACACACCTGGAAACTACTGTTACAAACACACACCTGGAAACTACTGTTACAAACACACACCTGTTAACTACTGCTACAAACACACACCTGTTAACTACTGTTACAAACACACACCTGTAAACTACTGCTACAAACACACACCTGTAAACTACTGTTACAACCACACACCTGTAAACTACTGTTACAAACACACACCTGTAAACTACTGTTACAACCACACACCTGTTAACTACTGTTACAAACACACACCTGTTAACTACTGTTACAAACACACACATGTAAACTACTGCTACAAACACACACCTGTTAACTACTGTTACAAACACACACCTGTTAACTACTGTTACAAACACACACCTGGAAACTACAGCTACAAACACACACCTGTAAACTACTGCTACAAACACACACCTGTTAACTACTGTTACAAACACACACCTGTTAACTACTGTTACAAACACACACCTGGAAACTACAGCTACAAACACACACCTGTAAACTACTGTTACAAACACACACCTGTAAACTACTGTTACAAACACACACCTGTAAACTACTGTTACAAACACACACCTGTTAACTACTGTTACAAACACACACCTGGAAACTACTGTTACAAACACACACCTGTAAACTACTGTTACAAACACACACCTGTAAACTACAGCTACAAACACACACCTGTAAACTACTGTTACAAACACACACCTGTAAACTACTGTTACAAACACACACCTGGAAACTACTGTTACAAACACACACCTGGAAACTACCGTTACAAACACACACATGTAAACTACTTTACAAACACACACCTGTAAACTTCTGTTACAAACACACACCTGTTAACTACTTTACAAACACACACCTGTTAACTACTTTACAAACACACACCTGTAAACTACAGCTACAAACACACACCTGTAAACTACTGTTACAAACACACACCTGTTAACTACTGTTACAAACACACACCTGTAAACTACTGTTACAAACACACACCTGTAAACTACTGTTACAAACACACACCTGGAAACTACTGTTACAAACACACACCTGTTAACTATTGCTAGAAACAAACACCTGTTAACTACTGTTACAAACACACACCTGGAAACTACTGTTACAAACACACACCTGTTAACTATTGCTAGAAACACACACCTGTAAACTACTGTTACAAACACACACCTGTTAGCTACTTTACAAACACACACCTGTTAACTACTGCTAGAAACAAACACCTGGAAACTACCGTTACAAACACACACCTGTTAACTACTTTACAAACACACCTGTAAACTACTGTTACAAACACACACCTGTAAACTACTGTTACAAACACACACCTGTAAACTACTGTTACAACCACACACCTGTAAACTACTGTTACAAACACACACCTGTTAACTATTGCTAGAAACACACACCTGTTAACTACTGTTACAAACACACACCTGTAAACTACTGTTACAAACACACACCTGTTAACTACTTTACAAACACACACCTGTTAACTACTGCTAGAAACAAACACCTGGAAACTACCGTTACAAACACACACCTGTTAACTACTTTACAAACACACACCTGTAAACTACTGTTACAAACACACACCTGTAAACTACTGTTACAAACACACACCTGTAAACTACTGTTACAACCACACACCTGTAAACTACTGTTACAAACACACACCTGTTAACTATTGCTAGAAACACACACCTGTTAACTACTGTTACAAACACACACCTGGAAACTACCGTTACAAACACACACCTGTTAACTACTGTTACAAACACACACCTGTTAACTACTGTTACAAACACACACCTGTAAACTACTGTTACAAACACACACCTGTTAACTACTGTTACAAACACACACCTGTTAACTACTGTTACAAACACACACCTGTTAACTACTGTTACAAAGCAACACACCTGTAAACTACTGTTACAAACACACACCTGTTAACTACTGTTACAAACACACACCTGGAAACTACTGTTACAAACACACACCTGTAAACTACTGTTACAAACACACACATGGAAACTACTGTTACAAACACACACCTGTAAACTACTGTTACAAACACACACCTTGAAACTACTGTTACAAACACACACCTGGAAACTACTGTTACAAACACACACCTGGAAACTACTGTTACAAACACACACCTGTTAACTACTGTTACAAACACACACCTGGAAACTACTGTTACAAACACACACCTGGAAACTACTGTTACAAACACACACCTGGAAACTACTGTTACAAACACACACCTGTAAACTACTGTTACAAACACACACCTGGAAACTACTGTTACAAACACACACCTGGAAACTACTGTTACAAACACACACCTGGAAACTACTGTTACAAACACACACCTGTTAACTACTGTTACAAACACACACCTGTAAACTACTGTTACAAACACACACCTGGAAACTACTGTTACAAACACACACCTGGAAACTACTGTTACAAACACACACCTGGAAACTACTGCTACAAACACACACCTGTAAACTACTGTTACAAACACACACCTGGAAACTACTGTTACAAATACACACCTGTTAACTACTGTTACAAAGCAACACACCTGTAAACTACTGTTACAAACACACACCTGTTAACTACTGTTACAAACACACACATGTTAACTACTGTTACAACCACACACCTGGAAACTACCGTTACAAACACACACCTGTTAACTACTGCTACAAACACACACCTGTAAACTACTGTTACAAACACACACCTGTTAACTACTGCTACAAACACACACCTGGAAACTACTGTTACAAACACACACCTGTAAACTACTGTTACAAACACACACCTGGAAACTACTATTACAAACACACACCTGTAAACTACTGCTACAAACACACACCTGTTAACTACTGTTACAAACACACACCTGTTAACTACTGTTACAAACACACACCTGTTAACTACTGTTACAAACACACACCTGGAAACTACAGCTACAAACACACACCTGTAAACTACTGTTACAAACACACACCTGTAAACTACTGTTACAAACACACACCTGTAAACTACTGTTACAAACACACACCTGTTAACTACTGTTACAAACACACACCTGGAAACTACTGTTACAAACACACACCTGTAAACTACTGTTACAAACACACACCTGTAAACTACAGCTACAAACACACACCTGTAAACTACTGTTACAAACACACACCTGGAAACTACTGTTACAAACACACACCTGGAAACTACCGTTACAAACACACACATGTAAACTACTTTACAAACACACACCTGTAAACTTCTGTTACAAACACACACCTGTTAACTACTTTACAAACACACACCTGTTAACTAATTTACAAACACACACCTGTAAACTACTGCTACAAACACACACCTGTAAACTACTGTTACAAACACACACCTGTTAACTACTGTTACAAACACACACCTGTAAACTACTGTTACAAACACACACCTGTTAACTATTGCTAGAAACACACACCTGTTAACTACTGTTACAAACACACACCTGTAAACTACTGTTACAAACACACACCTGTTAACTACTTTACAAACACACACCTGTTAACTACTGCTAGAAACAAACACCTGGAACTACCGTTACAAACACACACCTGTTAACTACTTTACAAACACACACCTGTAAACTACTGTTACAAACACACACCTGTAAACTACTGTTACAAACACACACCTGGAAACTACTGTTACAACCACACACCTGTAAACTACTGTTACAAACACACACCTGTTAACTACTGTTACAAACACACACCTGTTAACTACTGTTACAAACACACACCTGTTAACTACTGTTACAAACACACACCTGTAAACTACTGTTACAAACACACACCTGTTAACTACTGTTACAAACACACACCTGTAAACTACTGTTACAAACACACACCTGTTAACTACTGTTACAAACACACACCTGTAAACTACTGTTACAAACACACACCTGGAAACTACTGTTACAAACACACACCTGGAAACTACTGTTACAAACACACACCTGTAAACTACTGTTACAAACACACACCTGTAAACTACTGTTACAAACACACACCTGTTAACTATTGCTAGAAACACACACCTGTTAACTACTGTTACAAACACACACCTGGAAACTACTGTTACAAACACACACCTGTTAACTACTGCTAGAAACACACACCTGTAAACTACCGTTACAAACACACACCTGGAAACTACTGTTACAAACACACACCTGGAAACTACTGTTACAAACACACACCTGTTAACTACTGTTACAAACACACACCTGTAAACTACTGTTACAAACACACACCTGGAAACTACTGTTACAAACACACACCTGGAAACTACTGTTACAAACACACACCTGGAAACTACTGCTACAAACACACACCTGTAAACTACTGTTACAAACACACACCTGGAAACTACTGTTACAAACACACACCTGTTAACTACTGTTACAAAGCAACACACCTGTAAACTACTGTTACAAACACACACCTGTTAACTACTGTTACAAACACACACCTGTTAACTACTGTTACAACCACACACCTGGAAACTACCGTTACAAACACACACCTGTTAACTACTGCTACAAACACACACCTGTAAACTACTGTTACAAACACACACCTGTTAACTACTGCTACAAACACACACCTGGAAACTACTGTTACAAACACACACCTGTAAACTACTGTTACAAACACACACCTGGAAACTACTATTACAAACACACACCTGTAAACTACTGCTACAAACACACACCTGTTAACTACTGTTACAAACACACACCTGTTAACTACTTTTACAAACACACACCTGTTAACTACTGTTACAAACACACACCTGTTAACTACTGTTACAAACACACACCTGGAAACTACAGCTACAAACACACACCTGTAAACTACTGTTACAAACACACACCTGTAAACTACTGTTACAAACACACACCTGTTAACTACTGTTACAAACACACACCTGGAAACTACTGTTACAAACACACACCTGTAAACTACTGTTACAAACACACACCTGTAAACTACAGCTACAAAAACACACCTGTAAACTACTGTTACAAACACACACCTGTAAACTACTGTTACAAACACACACCTGGAAACTACTGTTACAAACACACACCTGGAAACTACCGTTACAAACACACACATGTAAACTACTTTACAAACACCCCCCTTGTAAACTTCGGTTACAAACACACACCTGTTAACTACTTTACAAACACACACCTGTTAACTAATTTACAAACACACACCTGTAAACTACTGCTACAAACACACACCTGTAAACTACTGTTACAAACACACACCTGTTAACTACTGTTACAAACACACACCTGTAAACTACTGTTACAAACACACACCTGTTAACTATTGCTAGAAACACACACCTGTTAACTACTGTTACAAACACACACCTGTAAACTACTGTTACAAACACACACCTGTTAACTACTTTACAAACACACACCTGTTAACTACTGCTAGAAACAAACACCTGGAAACTACCGTTACAAACACACACCTGTTAACTACTTTACAAACACACACCTGTAAACTACTGTTACAAAGACACACCTGTAAACTACTGTTACAAACACACACCTGTAAACTACTGTTACAACCACACACCTGTTAACTACTGTTACAAACACACACCTGTTAACTACTGTTACAAACACACACCTGTTAACTACTGTTACAAACACACACCTGTTAACTACTGTTACAAACACACACCTGTTAACTACTGTTACAAACACACACCTGTTAACTACTGTTACAAACACACACCTGTAAACTACTGTTACAAACACACACCTGTTAACTACTGTTACAAACACACACCTGTAAACTACTGTTACAAACACACACCTGTTAACTACTGTTACAAACACACACCTGTAAACTACTGTTACAAACACACACCTGGAAACTACTGTTACAAACACACACCTGGAAACTACTGTTACAAACACACACCTGTAAACTACTGTTACAAACACACACCTGTAAACTACTGTTACAAACACACACCTGTTAACTATTGCTAGAAACACACACCTGTTAACTACTGTTACAAACACACACCTGTAAACTACTGTTACAAACACACACCTGTTAACTACTGCTAGAAACACACACCTGTAAACTACCGTTACAAACACACACCTGGAAACTACTGTTACAAACACACACCTGTTAACTACTGCTAGAAACACACACCTGTAAACTACCGTTACAAACACACACCTGTTAACTATTGCTAGAAACACACACCTGTTAACTACTGTTACAAACACACACCTGTAAACTACTGTTACAACCACACACCTGTAAACTACTGTTACAAACACACACCTGTTAACTATTGCTAGAAACACACACCTGTTAACTACTGTTACAAACACACACCTGGAAACTACTGTTACAAACACACACCTGTTAACTACTGCTAGAAACACACACCTGTAAACTACCGTTACAAACACACACCTGGAAACTACCGTTACAAACACACACCTGTTAACTACTGTTACAAACACACACCTGTTAACTACTGTTACAAACACACACCTGTTAACTACTGTTACAAACACACACCTGGAAACTACTGTTACAAACACACACCTGTTAACTACTGTTACAAACACACACCTGTAAACTACTGTTACAAACACACACCTGTTAACTACTGTTACAAACACACACCTGGAAACTACTGTTACAAACACACACCTGGAAACTACTGTTACAAACACACACCTGGAAACTACTGTTACAAACACACACCTGGAAACTACTGTTACAAACACACACCTGGAAACTACTGTTACAAACACACACCTGTTAACTACTGTTACAAACACACACCTGTAAACTACTGTTACAAACACACACCTGTAAACTGCTGTTACAAACACACACCTGGAAACTACTGTTACAAACACACACCTGTTAACTACTGTTACAAAGCAACACACCTGTAAACTACTGTTACAAACACTCTGTCTCTCTCTCTCTCCCTCTCGCTCACTCACTCACTCACTCACTCACTCACTCACTCACTCACTCACTCACTCACTCACTCACTCACTCACTCACTCACTCACTCACTCTCTCTCTCTCTCTCTCTCTCTCTCTCTCTCTCTCTCTCTCTCTCTCTCTCTCTCTCTCTCTCTCTCTCTCTCTCTCTCTCCCCCCTCTCTCTCTCCCCCCCTTCTCTTTATATCTCCCCCCTCTCTCTCTCTCTCTCTCTCTCTCACTCCCCCCTCTCTCTCTCCCCCCCTTCTCTTTATATCTCCCCCCCTCTCTCTCTCTCTCTCTCTCTCTTCCCCCCTCTCTCTCTCTCCCCTCTCTCTTCCCCCTCTCTCTCTCCCTCTCTCTCCCCCCCTCTCTCTCTCCCTCTCCCCCCCCCCCCCCTCTCTCTCCCTCTCTCTCACTCTCTCTCCACAGGACTGACTGATCATGAGATCTTGTCTCAGGCCATGATCTTTATCTTTGCTGGCTACGAGACCAGCAGCAGTACGATGAGTTTCCTGGCCTATAACATAGCTACCAACCCACATGTCATGACCAAACTACAGGAGGAGATAGATACTGTGTTCCCCAACAAGGTAACCCCCACACCATGACCAAACTGCAGGAGGATTTAGATACTGTGTTCCCCAACAAGGTAACCCCCACACCATGACCAAACTGCAGGAGGAGTTAGATACTGTGTTCCCCAACAAGGTAACCCCACACCATGACCAAACTGCAGGAGGAAATGGATACTGTGTTCCCCAACAAGGTAACCCCCACACCATGACCAAACTGCAGGAGGAGTTAGATACTGTGTTCCCCAACAAGGTAACCCCCACACCATGACCAAACCGCAGGAGGAGTTAGATACTGTGTTCCCCAACAAGGTAACCCCCACACCATGACCAAACTGCAGGAGGATTTAGATACTGTGTTCCCCATCAAAGTAACCCCCACACCATGACCAAACTGCAGGAGGAGATAGATACTGTGTTCCCCAACAAGGTAACCCCCACACCATGACCAAACTGCAGGAGGAAATAGATACTGTGTTCCCCAACAAGGTAACCCCCACACCATGACCAAACTGCAGGAGGAGATAGATACTGTGTTCCCCATCAAAGTAACCCCCACACCATGACCAAACTGCAGGAGGAGATAGATACTGTGTTCCCCATCAAAGTAACCCCGGTGTCAGATGTGGTGAGGTACTGATGTAAACTACCGGTCAAAAGTTTTATAATACCTACTCATTCAAGGGTTTTTCTTTATTTTTACTATGTTCTACATTGTAGAATAATAGTGAAGACATCAAAACTATGAAATAACACATATGGAATCTTGTAGTAACCAAGAAAATGTTAAACAAATCTAAATATATTTTATATTTGAGATTCTTCAAATAGCCACCCTTTGCCTTGATGACAGCATTGCACACTCTTGGCATTCTCTCAACCAGCATCATGAGGTAGTAACCTGGAATGCATTTCAATTAACAGGTGTGCCTTCTTAAAAGTTAATTTGTGGAATTTCTTTCCTTCTTAAGCCAATCAGTTGTGTTGTGACAAGATAGGGGGGTATACAGAAGATAGCCCTATTTGGTAAAAGACCAAGTCCCTATTATGGCAAGAACAGCTCAAATAAGCAAAAAGAAACTACAGTCCATCATTACTTTAAGACATGAAGGTCAGTCAATACGGAACATTTCAAGAACTTTTAAAAGTTTCTTCAAGTGCAGTCGCAAAAACCATCAAGCGCTATTTGAAATTCTTCAAATAGCCACCCTTTGCCTTTATGGCAGCTTTGCACACTCTTGGCATTCTCTCAACCAGCGTCACCTGGAATGCTTTTCCAACAGTCTTGAAGGAGTTCCCACATATGCTGAGCACTTGTTGGCTGCTTTTCCTTCACTCTGCGGTATGACTCATCCCAAACCATCTCAATTTGGTTGAGGTCCGGGGATTGTGGAGGCCAGGTCATCTGATGCAGCACTCCATCACTCTCCTTCTTGGTCAAATAGCCCTTACACAGCCTGGAGGTGTGTTGGGTCATTGTCCTGTTGAAAAACAAATGATAGTCCCACTAAGCCCAAAACAGATGGGATGGCGTATCGCTGCAGAATGCTGCGGTAGCCATGCTGGTTAAGTGTTCTTTGAATTCTAAATAAATCACAGACAGTGTCACCAGCAAAGCACCATCACACCTCCTCCTCCATGCTTTATGGTGGGAAATACACATCGCGTCTCACAAAGAGACGCCGTTTGGATCCAAAAATCTCAAATTTGGACTCGAGACCAAAGGACAAATTTACACCGGTCTAATTTCCATTGCTCGTGTTTCTTGGCCCAAGCAAGTCTCTTCTTCTTATTGGTGTCCTTTAGTAGTGGTTTCTTTGCAGCAATTCGACCATGAAGGCCTGATTCACACAGTCTCCTCTGAACAGTTGATGTTGAGATGTGTCTGTTACTTGAAATCTGTGAAGCATTTATTTAGGTTGCAATTTCTGAGGCTAGTAACTCTAATGAACTTATCCTCTGCAGCAGAGGTAACTCTGGGTCTTCCATTCCTGTGGCGGTCCTCATGAGAGCCAGTTTCATCATAGCGCTTGATGGGTTTCTGCAACTGCACTTGAAGAAACTTTCAAAGTTCTTGAAATGTTCCGTATTGACTGACCTTCATGTCTTAAAGTAATGATGGACTGTAGTTTCTTTTTGCTTATTTGAGCTGTTCTTGCCATAATAGGGACTTGGTCTTTTACCAAATAGGGCTATCTTCTGTATACCCCCCTATCTTGTCACAACACAACTGATTGGCTTAAGAAGGAAAGAAATTCCACAAATTAACTTTTAAGAAGGCACACCTGTTAATTGAAATGCATTCCAGGTGACTACCACATGAAGATGGTTGAGAGAATGCCAAGAGTGTGCAGTGCTGTCATCAAGACAAAGGGTGGCTATTTGAAGAATCTCAAATATAAAATATATTTGGATTTGTTTAACACTTTTTTGGTTACTACATGATTCCATATGTGTTATTTCATAGTTTTGATGTCTTCACTATTATTCTACAATGTAGAAAATAGTAAAAATAAAGAAACACCCTTGAATGAGTAGGTGTTCTAAAACTTTTGACCGGTACTGTATGTGTAACCCCGGTGCCAGATGTGTTGAGGTACTGACGTGTGTGTAACCCCGGTGCCAGATGTGTTGAGGTACTGATGTGTGTGTAACCCCGGTGTCAGATGTGTTGAGGTACTGATGTATGTGTAACCCCGGTGCCAGATGTGGTGAGGTACTGATGTGTGTGTAACCCCAGTGCCAGATGTGTTGAGGTACTGATGTATGTGTAACCCCGGTGCCAGATGTGGTGAGGTACTGATGTGTGTGTAACCCCGGTGCCAGATGTGTTGAGGTACTGATGTGTGTGTAACCCCGGTGCCAGATGAGTTGAGGTACTGATGTGTGTGTAACCCCTGTGCCAGATGTGTTGAGGTACTGATGTCTGTGTAAACCCGGTTCAGGCTCCTATCCAGTACGAAGCTCTGATGCAGATGGACTATCTGGACAGTGTGTTGAACGAGTCTCTAAGACTGTACCCCATCGCCGCCCGACTGGAGAGGGTCGCCAAGAAGACGGTGGAGATCAACGGCATCGTCATCCCCAAAGACTGCGTTATCCTGGTTCCCACATGGACACTCCATCGTGACCCAGAGATCTGGTCCGACCCTGAGGAGTTCAAACCAGAGAGGTACTGGACCACACTGTAACCACAGCACAACCACAGCACAACCACAATACAACCACAGCACTACCACATTTCAACAATAACACAACCACAGCACAACCACAATTCAACCATATCACAACCACAGCACAACCACAACACAAGCACTACTTTACCACAACACAAGGATAAACACACTGCTGCAATGTAACCACAACTACAGTGCATCATTATACTGCAATGCAATGTGTTGTGTCTGAACCACAACCAGAAATCAACTACAATACAATGTGTAATGTGACTGAATCACAACCACAAATCAACTACAATACAATGTGTAATGTGACTGAACCACAACCACAAATCAACTACAATACAATGTGTAATGTGACTGAACCACAACCACAAATCAACTACAATGTAATGCGACAGAAACACAACCACAAATCAACTACAATACAATGTGTAATGTGTTTGAACCACAACCACAAATCAACTACAATGTAATGTGACAGAAATACAACCACAAATCAACTACAATACAATGTGTAATGTGACTGAACCACAACCACAAATCAACTACAAAACAATGTGTAATGTGACTGAACCACAACCACAAATCAACTACAATACAATGTGTAATGTGACTGAACCACAACCACAAATCAACTACAATACAATGTGTAATGTGACTGAACCACAACCACAAATCAACTACAATACAATGTGTAATTTGACTGAACCACAACCACAAATCAACTACAATACAATGTGTAATGTGACTGAACCACAACCACAAATCAACTACAATACAATGTGAATGAACCACAACCACAAATCAACTACAATACAATGTGTAATGTGACTGAACCACAACCACAAATCAACTACAATGTAATGCGACAGAACCACAACCACAAATCAACTACAATACAATGTGTAATGTGACTGAACCACAACCACAAATCAACTACAATACAATGTGTAATGTGTTTGAACCACAACCACAAATCAACTACAATGTAATGTGACAGAAATACAACCACAAATCAACTACAATACAATGTGTAATGTGACTGAACCACAACCACAAATCAACTACAATACAATGTGTAATGTGACTGAACCACAACCACAAATCAACTACAATACAATGTGTAATGTGTTTGAACCACAACCACAAATCAACTACAATGTAATGTGACTGAAATACAACCACAAATCAACTACAATACAATGTGTAATGTGACTGAACCACAACCACAAATCAACTACAATACAATGTGTAATGTGTTTGAACCACAACCACAAATCAACTACAATGTAATGTGACTGAACCACAACCACAAATCAACTACAATACAATGTGTAATGTGACTGAACCACAAATCAACTACAATACAATGTGTAATGTGACTGAACCACAACCACAAATCAACTCCAATCCAATGTGTAATGTGACTGAACCACAACCACAAATCAACTACAATCCAATGTGTAATGTGACTGAACCACAACCCCAAATCAACTACAATACAATGTGACTGAACCACAACCACAAATCAACTACAATACAATGTGTAATGTGACTGAACCACAACCACAAATCAACTACAATCCAATGTGTAATGTGACTGAACCACAACCACAAATCAACTCCAATCCAATGTGTAATGTGACTGAACCACAACCACAAATCAACTCCAATCCAATGTGTAATGTGTCTGCCCTCTCCCTGTCCAGGTTCAGTAAGGAGAACAAGGAGTCTATTGACCCGTACACGTACATGCCGTTCGGGGCGGGGCCCAGGAACTGTATCGGGATGCGTTTCGCCCTGATCATGATCAAACTGGCCATGGTCGAGATCCTCCAGAGTTTCACATTCTCCGTCTGCGACGAGACCGAGGTGAGACGCTCACCTGAGCAGACGGAATATGACATCATCAAATATCAGTATCATTCATAGAGTTGGATAGAGGCTGCACTTACCGCAGCACTTGTTTTAACATGGAGCTGATTTAACTTGGTTAACTTGGTAGCGGCAGATAGCTTAGTGGTTAAGAGCGTTGTGCCAGTAACCGAAAGGTCGCTGGTTCTAATTTCCGAGCCGACTAGGTGAAAAATCTGTTGATGTGCCCTTGAGCAAGGCACTTAACGTAATTGCTCATGTAAGTCACTCTGGATAAGAGCGTCTGCTAAATGACTCAAATGTAAAAATGTTAGCATCTGTTTTAACATAGACCTGTTTTAGCATGGTCACCACCTGTTTTAACATGGACCTGTTTTAGCATGGTCACCACCTGTTTTAACATGTTCACCACCTGTTTTAGCATGGTCACCTCTTGTTTTAACATGGTCACCACCTATTTTAACATGGTCACGACCTGTTTAACATGGTCACCACCTGTTTTAACATGGACCTGTTTTAACATGGACCTGTTTTAACATGGCCACCACCTGTTTTAACATGGCCACCACCTTTTTTAACATGGTCACCGCCTGTTTTAACATGGTCACCACCTGTTTAACATGGTCACCACCTGTTTTAACATGGTCACCACCTGTTTTAACATGGACCTGTTTTAACATGGTCACCACCTGTTTTAACATGGTCACCACCTGTTTTAACATGGTCACCACCTGTTTTAACATGGTCACTACCTGTTTTAACATGGACCTGTTTTAACATGGTCACCACCTGTTTTAACATGGACCTGTTTTAACATGGTCACCACCTGTTTTAACATGGACCTGTTTTAACATGGTCACCACCTGTTTTAACATGGTCACCGCCTGTTTTAACATGGTCACCACCTGTTTTAACATGGTCACCGCCTGTTTTAACATGGTCACCACCTGTTTTAAAATGGTCACCACCTGTTTTAACATGGTCACCACCTGTTTTAACATGGTCACCACCTGTTTTAACATGGACCTGTTTTAACATGGTCACCACCTGTTTTAACATGGACCTGTTTTAACATGTTCACCACCTGTTTTAACATGGTCACCACCTGTTTTGTGTTCATCATAGTTGGAGATTGACGTACAGGGTTATATAATTTATTACGTTTCTTTGGACAGGGACAAGGTGAAACAAAAGTCTCAGAAGTGAGAAGTTGCACCAGATTTAGCTAACAGCTCATTTACATCTGCAGTCCCTGAAATAAATAGATATATGCTATGTCATGTTACATTTACGTCATTTAGCAGACGCTCTTATCCAGAGCGACTTACAGTTAGTGAGTGCATACATTATTTATAATTTTTCATACCCCCCCATGGGAATCGAACCCACAACCCCTGGCGTTGCAAACGCCATGCTCTATCAACTGAGCTACATCCCTGCCGGCCATTCCCTCCCCTACCCTGGACGACGCTGGGCCAATTGTGCACCGCCACCATGGGTCTCCTGGTTGCGTCCGGCTACGACAGAGCCTGGATTCTAACCAGGATCTCTAGTGGCACAGCTAGCACTGCAATGCAGTGCCTTAGACCACTGCGCCACTCGGGAGACACAATCATGTTTTGTCATGTCATGTTATTCTCTATAGTTCCTGTTGGAGATGGACAACCAGGGTTATGTTCTGTTTTGTTATTCTCTATAGATCCTGTTGGAGATGGACAACCAGGGTTATGTTCTGTTCTGTTATTCTCTATAGATCCTGTTGGAGATGGACAACCAGGGTTATGTTCTGTTCTGTTATTCTCTATAGATCCTGTTGGAGATGGACAACCAGGGTTCTGTTCTGTTCTGTTCTGTTATTCTCTATATATCCTGTTGGAGATAGACAACCTGGGTTATGTTATGTTCTGTTATTCTCTATAGATCCTGTTGAAGATGGATAACCAGGGTTATGTTCTGTTCTGTTATTCTCTATAGATCCTGTTGGAGATGGACAACCAGGGTTATGTTCTGTTCTGTTCTGTTATTCTCTTTAGATCCTGTTGGAGATGGACAACCAGGGTTATGTTCTGTTCTGTTATTCTCTATAGATCCTGTTGGAGATGGACAACCAGGGTTATGTTATGTTCTGTTATTCTCTATAGATCCTGTTGGAGATGGACAACCAGGGTTCTGTTCTGTCATGTTATTCTCTATAGATCCTGTTGGAGATGGACAACCAGGGTTATGTTCTGTTATGTTATTCTCTATAGATCCTGTTGGAGATGGACAACCAGGGTTATGTTCTGTTCTGTTATTCTCTATAGATCCTGTTGGAGATGGACAACCAGGGTTATGTTCTGTTCTGTTCTGTTATTCTCTATAGTTCCTGTTGGAGATGGACAACCAGGGTTCTGTTCTGTTCTGTTCTGTTATTCTCTATAGATCCTGTTGGAGATGGACAACCAGGGTTATGTTCTGTTCTGTTATTCTCTATAGATCCTGTTGGAGATGGACAACCAGGGTTATATTCTGTTCTGTTCTGTTATTCTCTATAGATCCTGTTGGAGATGGACAACCAGGGTTCTGTTCTGTTCTGTTATTCTCTATAGATCCTGTTGGAGATGGACAACCAGGGTTATATTCTGTTCTGTTCTGTTATTCTCTATAGATCCTGTTGGAGATGGACAACCAGGGTTATGTTCTGTTCTGTTCTGTTATTCTCTATAGATCCTGTTGGAGATGGACAACCAGGGTTATGTTCTGTTCTGTTATTCTCTATAGATCCCGTTGGAGATGGACAACCAGGGTTCTGTTCTGTTCTGTTCTGTTATTCTCTATAGATCCTGTTGGAGATGGACAACCAGGGTTCTGTTCTGTTCTGTTATTCTCTATAGATCCTGTTGGAGATGGACAACCAGGGTTATGTTCTGTTCTGTTATTCTCTATAGATCCTGTTGGATATAGACAACCAGGGTTATGTTCTGTTCTGTTCTGTTATTCTCTATAGATCCTGTTGGAGATGGACAACCAGGGTTATGTTCTGTTATGTTATTCTCTATAGATCCTGTTGGATATAGACAACCAGGGTTATGTTCTGTTCTGTTATTCTCTATAGATCCTGTTGGAGATGGACAACCTGGGTTATGTTCTGTTCTGTTATTCTCTATAGATCCTGTTGGAGATGGACAACCTGGGTTATGTTCTGTTCTGTTCTGTTATTCTCTATAGATCCTGTTGGAGATGGACAACCAGGGTTATGTTCTGTTCTGTTATTCTCTATAGATCCTGTTGGAGATGGACAACCAGGGTTATGTTCTGTTCTGTCATGTTATTCTCTATAGATCCTGTTGGAGAAGGACAACCAGGGTTATGTTCTGTCATGTTATTCTCTATAGATCCTGTTGGAGATGGACAACCAGGGTTATGTTCTGTTCTGTTATTCTCTATAGATCCTGTTGGAGATGGACAACCAGGGTTATGTTCTGTCATGTTATTCTCTATAGATCCTGTTGGAGATGGACAACCAGGGTTATGTTCTGTTCTGTCATGTTATTCTCTATAGATCCTGTTGGAAAAGGACAACCAGGGTTATGTTCTGTCATGTTATTCTCTATAGATCCTGTTGGAGATGGACAACCAGGGTTATGTTCTGTTCTGTTATTCTCTATAGATCCCGTTGGAGATGGACAACCAGGGTTATGTTCTGTTCTGTTCTGTTATTCTCTATAGATCCTGTTGCAGATGGACAACCAGGGTTCTGTTCTGTTCTGTTCTGTTATTCTCTATAGATCCCGTTGGAGATGGACAACCAGGGTTCTGTTATGTTCTGTTCTGTTATTCTCTATAGATCCTGTTGGAGATGGACAACCAGGGTTATATTCTGTTCTCTTCTGTTATTCTCTATGGATCCTGTTGGAGATGGACAACCAGGGTTATGTTCTGTTCTGTTATTCTCTATAGATCCTGTTGGAGATGGACAACCAGGGTTATGTTCTGTTCTGTTCTGTTATTCTCTATAGATCCCGTTGGAGATGGACAACCAGGGTTCTGTTCTGTTCTGTTATTCTCTATAGATCCTGTTGGAAATGGACAACCAGGGTTATGTTCTGTTCTGTTATTCTCTATAGATCCTGTTGGAGATGGACAACCAGGGTTATGTTCTGTTCTGTTATTCTCTATAGATCCTGTTGGAGATGGACAACCAGGGTTATGTTCTGTTCTGTTATTCTCTATAGATCCTGTTGGAGATGGACAACCAAGGTTATGTTCTGTCATGTTATTCTCTATAGATCCTGTTGGAAATGGACAACCAGGGTTATGTTCTGTTCTGTTATTCTCTATAGATCCTGTTGGAGATGGACAACCAGGGTTATGTTCTGTTCTGTTATTCTCTATAGATCCTGTTGGAGATGGACAACCAGGGTTCTGTTCTGTTCTGTTATTCTCTATAGATCCTGTTGGAGATGGACAACCAGGGTTATGTTCTGTTCTGTTATTCTCTATAGATCCTGTTGGAGATGGACAACCAGGGTTATAGTCTGTTCTGTTTTTCTCTATAGATCCCGTTGGAGATGGATATCCAGGGTCTGCTGATGCCCAAAAGACCAATCAAACTGAGGCTGGAGCCTCGTAGCAACATCCCCTCCACCTCTCTGAAGAGTCCAAACACATGACCAAATGTAGGAGTACCCTACCCTACCCTACCATCTATCTATCGATCTATCTGTCTAACATATGAGTCTATCTATCTATCTAACATATGAGTATATCTATCACTCCATCTATCTATCTATCTATCTATCTACAGTTAAAGTTGGAAGTTTACATACACCTTAGCCAAATACATTTAAACTCAGTTTTTCACAATTCCTGACATTTAATCCTAGTAACAAATGCCCTGTCTTAGGTCAGTTAGGATCACCACATTATTTTAAGAATGTGAAATGTCAGATTGTTATTTTTTATTTAACCTTTATTTAACTAGACAAGTCAGTTAAGAACAAATTCTTACTTACAATGAAGGCCTACACCGGCCAAAGCCGGACGAAGCTGGGCCAATTGTGCGCCGCCCTATGGGACTCCCAATCACGGCCGGTTGTGATACAGCCTGGAATCGAACCAGGGGGTCTGTAGTGACACGTCAAGCACTGAGATGCAGTGCCTTAGACCGCTGCACCACTCGGGAGAATGATTTATTTAAGCTTTTATTTCTTTCATCACATTCCCAGTGAGACAGAAGTTTACATACACTCAATTAGTATTTGGTAGCATTGCCTTTAAATTGTTTAACTTGGGTCAAACGTTTCAGGTAGCCTTCCACAAGCTTCCCACAATAAGTTGGGTTTTGGCCCATTCCTCCTGACAGAGCTGGTGTAACTGAGTCAGGTTTGTAGGCCTCCTTGCTCGCACACGCTTTTTCAGTTCTGCCCACACATTTTCTATAGGATTGAGGTCAGGGCTTTGTGATGGCCACTCTAATTCCTTGACTTTGTTGTCCTTAAGCCATTTTGCCACAACTTTGGAAGTATGCTTGGGGTCATTGTCCATTTGGAAGACCCATTTGCGACGAAGCTTTAACTTCCTGGCTGTTGTCTTGAGATGTTGCTAGATCTATCTATCTATCTATCTATCTATCTATCTATCTATCTATCTATCTATCTATCTATCTATCTATCTATCTATCTATCTATCTATCTATCTATCTATCTATCTATCTATCTATCTATCTATCTATCTATCTATCTATCTATCTATCTATCTATCTATCTATCTATATATCTATCTATCTATCTATCTATCTATCTATCTATCTATCTATCTATCTATCTATCTATCTATCTATCTATCTATCTATCTATCTATCTATCTATCTATCTATCTATCTATCTATCTATCTATCTATCTATCTATCTATCTATCTATCTCTCTCTCTCTCTCTCTCTCTCTCTCTCTCTCTCTCTCTCTCTCTCTCTCTCTCTCTCTCTCTCTCTCTCTCTCTCTCTCTCTCTCTCTCTCTCTCTCTCTCTCTCTCTCTCTCTCTCTCTCTCTCTCTCTCTCTCTCTCTCTCTCTCTCTCTCTCTCTCTGAATATTCAGACCTTACCCTGCTATAGGCTAATGAATATTCAGGCTGGGATTCAATAGGCTACTGAATATAATATGACAATAAGACTGCATTCATGATAAATGTAGCATTTGTCGGCTCAACTGGAAATTACCTTTAAATGGCGCATAGCTGACAAAGCGCTGGGATTGAATCCTGGTCTCAGTTTGAGTAGGGCTCAGAAACACATTTTCACCAGATAAAAGAAAGATAGTAATACTATGGATGCATTAGGGGTACATGTCTTGTTAAAGTCAGACACCAGGGCAATCCATGGCAGATGTCATGTGTGGATCCTGCACACTACTGGCTGGAGGCTAGGATTCTCCTAGAATTTAGAACTCTAACTGGTGTTCTCTAGAACTCTACTCTCATTTTGTTCCTCTGGGTGTTCTGCTGTGCAGTCTTTCCAAAATAGAATCTTTACCGTCTGTTGAAATGATCGCTGCAGCTGCTTTGTTTTAAACTTTAATAATCACAAATCAATAAAAATCATTCCACTAAAGAACAAGGTCGTCTGTGTATTTATTAACCTTCATAAATCAAAACATAAGACACAAACACATAATCATGAGAACAGTCAATATATATATATATTGGTTGATTGATGTTATTTATCAAGACATATTTCTAATTTCATACAGCTAGGACTAATTGTAGTGTTACTAATTGTAGTGATACTGCCGCCGTGTGGCCGTTGGATGTAAATACACAGCCCTGGTAGCTCGCCTGGTGCCATTCCAAACTACTGGTCCACTCTCCACACTTTCCAGCTCTCTTGTACTTCCCGCATTTATAAACACAGTGCAGAGAATCTCTGGTCATGAAGTTCACCTCCTTCACACAGAGAAAAGTTCACCTTCATTTCGCAATACAAAAAAACAAACATTTCTCAATCTGGCCCGGAACCAATGCCGTAAGTCAAGCACTTGTTGTCTGTTCCTGTGACCGAGTATTAACCCTCTCCCTTACAAGGGCATACTCTGTTTAGGCAATACAAATAGTCCAGGTAGCCATGATTAGATGTTCAGGAGTCTTGTGGCTTGGGGGTAGAAGCTGTTAAGAAGCCTTTTGGACCTAGACTTGGCGCTCCGGTACCGCTTGCGGTAGCAGAGAGAACCATGGTAGCAGAGAGAACAGTCTATGACTAGGGTGGCTGGAGTCTTTAACAATTTTTAGGGCTTTCCTCTGACACCGCCTGGTATAGAGGTCCTGGATGGCAGGAAGCTTGGCCCCAGCGATGTACTGGGCCGTACGCACTACCCTCTGTAGTGCCTTGCGGTCTGAGGCCGAGCAGTTGCCATACCAGGCGGTGATGCAGTCAGTCCTCTTTTTTTTTCCTGCAGTCCAAAATCATCTTCTTTGTCTTGATCACGTTGAGGGAGAGGTTGTTATACTGGCACCACACGGCCAGGTCTCTGACCTCCTCCCTATAGGCTGTCTCATCGTTGTCAGTGATCAGGCCTACCACTGTTGTGTCGTCGGCAAACTTAATGATGGTGTTGGAGTCACGCCTGGCCATGCAGTCATGGGTGAACAGGGAGTACAGGAGGGGACTGAGCACGCACCCCTGAGGAGCCCCCGTGTTGAGGATCAGAGTGGCAGATGTGTCGCAGTGCTAGCTGTGCCACTAGAGATCCTGGTTCGATTCCAGGCTCTGTCGCAGCAGGCCGCGACTGGGAGACCCATGGGGCAGCGAACAATTGGCCCGGCACCGTCCAGGGTAGGGGAGGGTTTGGCCGGCAGGGATGTTCTTGTTCCATCGCGCACTAGCGACTCCTGTGGCGGGCCGGGCGCAGTGCACGCTCACTCGGTCGCCATGTGTACGGCGTTTCCTCCGGCACATTGGTGCGGCTGGCTTCCGGGTTAAGCGGGCACTGTGTCAAGAAGCAGTGCGGCTAGGTTGGGTTGTGTTTCGGAGGACGTACGACGTACTTTTCCCTTGTCCGTACGGGAGTTGCAGCGATGGGACAAGACTGTAACTACCAATTGGATACCACGAAATTGGGGAGAAAAAGGGGGTAAAATACCAACTATTAAAAAAAATCCAATCCTGTAATCCATGGCTTCTGGTTGGGGTATGTACGTACGGTCACTGTGGGGACGACGTCATCGATGCACTTATTGATGAAGCCAGTGACTGATGTGGTGTACTCCTCAATGCCATTTGGAAGAATCCCAGAACATATTCCAGTCTGTGCTAGCAAAACAGTCCTGTAGCTTAGCATCTGCATCATCTGACCACTTCATTATTAACCAAGTCACTGGTGCTTCCTGCTTTAGTTTTTGCTTATAAGCAGGAATCAGGAGGATAGAGTTATGGTCAGATTTGCCAAATGGAGGGCGAGGGAGAGCTTTGTATGCGTCTCTGTGTGTGGAGTAAAGGTGGTCTAGAGTTGTTTTTCCTCTGGTTGCACATTTAACATGCTGGTAGAAATTAGGTAGAACGGATTTAAGTTTCCCTGCATTAAAGTCCCCGGCCACTAGGAGCGCTGCATCTGGATGAGCATTTTCCTGTTTAATAATGGCCTTATACAGCTCATTGAGTGCAATCTTAGTGCCAGCATTGGTTTGTGGTGGTAAATAGACAGCTACGAAAAATATAGATGAAAACTCTCTTGGTAAATAGTGTGGTCTACAGCTTATCATGAGATACTCTACCTCAGTCGAGCAAAACCTCGAGACTTCCTTAGTATTAGATTGTATGCACCAGCTGTTGTTTACAAATATACACAGACCGCCACTCCTTGTCTTACCGGAGGCAGCCATTCTATCCTGCCGATGTATCGTATATCCCACCAGCTGTATGTTATCCATGTCGTTGTTCAGTTCTTCAGGACTCGGCGGTCACGTTCTGTGAGCTTGTGTGGCCTACCACTTCGCAGCTGAGCCGTTGTTGCTCCTAGACGTTTTCACTTCACAATAACAACACTTACAGTTGACCAGGGCAGCTCTAGCAGGGCAGACATTTGACGAACTGACTTGTTGGAAAGGTGGCATTCTATGACGGTGCCACTTTGAAAGACACTGAGCTCTTCAGTAAGGCCATTCTACTGCCAATGTTTGATTCAAGCTTAGGTTGAATTAGAGATAGAAATTCTCTTGACACCTTTACAACTGCTCTGCCGTTCTACTAGAAATACTCACTCAAAACACTTCAGAAAGTGCACACAGGTGACAAGGAACAGAGATCCTAATAGATTAGATGAGATGAGATTATACAGTGGGGTGAGAAAGATTAACAAAAAAGACTGTATACATTTGGAGCATACACTATAGCTCAGTATTTGAATTGTTTATTTTATACTTTCTCACCCGCTGTATGTAATTCTGTGTGAGAACCCATGTCAGAAACCATGACTGTTAGAGTGTAGCACAGTATAGTTTATAACAGCTCAACATTAACAACGTTGCATCATGCAACACTTTACATCAAATAAACAACACACTGGCAGCCTTACGATTCGCTACCCTTTTTTCAGAAGTGTGCACTCGTTCAACCCCCCTCGTGCATTTCCCAGCCCATGGGCCTGTTTCACTGGGACCTGTGAGCCACGTTCTCCCTCTCACCCGATGTGCTCTCTGGGAGGGAGAAGAAAAGCCTTCTGATTGGATAATATTTCTACATCTAATTGTGGGAATACGTAGCTTTGGAAGCAACTGCTGTTGTTCTCAGATTTCTGTGGGTATATATTTTATTTTGTCATCTCTTCATATTGAGCTCAATAGCAACTATTTAACAACCGAGATATTTAATATGGCTTTAAAATACGAAGCGTGCATCGGCCATTGTGAGTGCATAGGGGACACTCTAAAATACGAAGCGTGCATCGGCCCATTGTGAGTGCATAGGGGACACTCTAAAATGCGAAGCGTGCATCGGCCATTGCGAGTGCATAGGGGACACTCTAAAATACGAAGCATGCATCGGCCATTGCGAGTGCATAGGGGACACTCTAAAATACGAAGCGTGCATCGGCCATTGTGAGTGCATAGGGGACACTGTCACGGTTTCGGCCGAGGCGGCTCCTCCTCCTTGTTCGGGCAGGTTTCGCCGGTCGTCGTCTCCGGAGTACTAGCTGCCACCGATCTATGTTTCTTGTGTGATTGGTTTTGTCTGTTAGTCACACCTGTTTTGTGTTATGTCTCATTAAGCACCCTATTTAGTTTACTTGTTGTTAGTTTAGTGTTGTGTGTAATTGTTTGTGTCGTGTTGTTTAGCTACCTGTGTTCGATACGCTTTTGTCGTAGCTTCCTCCTCGGTTGAGGAGAGTATTTCGCACCTGTGTGTGCGCTCTCGTCATTTTGACGCTTGTGTGCGTTTTTGCCTCTGGGCTGTTTGGATTATTTTGAACGCTCTAGTAAAGTCTTGTTGGACTTATCCTCTGCTTCCTGCGCCTGATTCTACACCACACCATTCCACAGCAACGTGACAGAATTACACACCTCTATGGAATCAGCAGGAGCACAAGTCGCCAGCATGGAGGAGCGTCTCCTTGGTCAAGAACATCGCATCAACCGGATCGGGCACGCTTTGGATGGCGTCATGGACACACTTCGTCGATGGGAGATCAGCGGGGTTCCCACAGCCCCACCTGTCGCACCATCACCACCGGACAGCCAGCCCGCCCATCTACCGGAACCCAGCGTGATTCGGCTCTCGCTCCCGAGGGCGTACGACGGCTCCGCTGCCGGGTGTCAGGGGTTCCTCTTACAAGTGGAGCTCTACCTTGCCACCATACACCCGGCGCCCTCGGGATACGAGAGCGTATCCGCCCTCATTTCCTGTCTCACCGGCAAGGCGTTGGAGTGGGCCAACGCCGAATGGAGGGGAATAGACGCCGCCACAGTCACCTATGCGGAGTTCTCCCGCCGCTTCCGTGCGGTCTTTGACCATCCACCAGAGGGAAGGGCGGCGGGGGAACGTCTATTCCACCTCCGACAGGGGATGAGGAGCGCTCAAGAGTTCGCGCTGGAGTTCCGGACTCTTGCGGCTGATGCGGGGTGGAATGAGAGGGCCCTCATAGACCACTTTAGGTGTAGCCTTCGGGAGGACGTCCGCCGGGAGTTAGCATGCAGGGACACCACACTAACATTTGACCAGCTTGTGGACATGGCAATTCGTCTGGACAACCTGCTGGCGACCCGCGGACGTCCCAGGTGGGGGCCTCCCATTCCACCCTCCAGCGCCTCCGAGCAGAGTCCGATGGAGCTTGGAGGGGCTGGCGCTAGAGGGAGAAGAGGAAGGAACCCGAGGGGGGCAGTCTCCTGCACCAAGTGTGGCCGCGGAGGGCACACCGCGGCTAGGTGCTGGGGAGGGTCCCCTGATGAAGGAGATGGCAGGTCATACAGTGGGGAGTTCACCCAGGTGAGTAGGCGCCCTACTTACCCAGAGCTTTCTGTCGTGCACATTACATTACCTGTTTGTTTCCCACAGGTTGCACCTCGTTCCCAGCATAAGGCGCTAGTCGATTCAGGCGCAGCTGAGAATTTTGTAGATCGGAGATTCTGTGTTAAGTTAGGGATTCCCCTCCTTCCAGTCGAGAACCCCTTTCCCGTACATGCCTTAGATAGTCGTCCGTTAGGATCTTGGTTGATTGGGGAGGTCACAGCGCCACTTAGGATGATGACGCAGGGGGGTCATGAGGAGACGATTCAACTCTATCTGATTGACTCTCCTGCGTATCCGGTGGTACTGGGGCTTCCCTGGTTGATTACCCATGATCCTACTATTTCGTGGCGAGAGAAGGCTCTTAAAGGGTGGTCTGCTCAGTGTGAGGGGTTATGTCTGGGTGTTTCCGTAGGGGCGACCTCGGTGGAGAGTCCGAACCAAATGTCAGCACTGCACATTCCTCCTGAATATGAGGATTTGGCACTCGTGTTTAGTAAGACCAGAGCGGCCCGGTTGCCACCTCATAGACAGGGGGATTGTGCGATAGACCTCCAGACAGGAGCCGCGCTTCCGCGGAGCCATGTGTATCCCTTGTCACAGGAGGAGAAACGGGCAATGGAGACTTACATTGCCGAGTCTCTGAGACAGGGATACATACGGCCCTCTACTTCTCCCGCGTCCTCGAGCTTCTTTTTTGTGAAGAAGAAGGATGGAGGTCTGCGTCCGTGTATTGATTACCGCGGTCTCAATCAGGTGACTGTGAAATATAGTTATCCACTCCCGCTGATTGGGACTATGACGGAGTCATTGCACGGGGCACGGTTCTTCACAAAATTGGACCTCAGGAGCGCATATAACTTGGTGTGGAAGACAGCATTTAGTTAGCTTATCATGAGATACTCTACCTCAGTCGAGCAAAACCTCGAGACTTCCTTAGTATTAGATTGTATGCACCAGCTGTTGTTTACAAATATACACAGACCGCCACTCCTTGTCTTACCGGAGGCAGCCATTCTATCCTGCCGATGTATCGTATATCCCGCCAGCTGTATGTTATCCATGTCGTTGTTCAGTTCTTCAGGACTCGGCGGTCACGTTCTGTGAGCTTGTGTGGCCTACCACTTCGCAGCTGAGCCGTTGTTGCTCCTAGACGTTTTCACTTCACAATAACAACACTTACAGTTGACCAGGGCAGCTCTAGCAGGGCAGACATTTGACGAACTGACTTGTTGGAAAGGTGGCATTCTATGACGGTGCCACTTTGAAAGACACTGAGCTCTTCAGTAAGGCCATTCTACTGCCAATGTTTGATTCAAGCTTAGGTTGAATTAGAGATAGAAATTCTCTTGACACCTTTACAACTGCTCTGCCGTTCTACTAGAAATACTCACTCAAAACACTTCAGAAAGTGCACACAGGTGACAAGGAACAGAGATCCTAATAGATTAGATGAGATGAGATTATACAGTGGGGTGAGAAAGATTAACAAAAAAGACTGTATACATTTGGAGCATACACTATAGCTCAGTATTTGAATTGTTTATTTTATACTTTCTCACCCGCTGTATGTAATTCTGTGTGAGAACCCATGTCAGAAACCATGACTGTTAGAGTGTAGCACAGTATAGTTTATAACAGCTCAACATTAACAACGTTGCATCATGCAACACTTTACATCAAATAAACAACACACTGGCAGCCTTACGATTAGCTACCCTTTTTTCAGAAGTGTGCACTCGTTCAACCCCCCTCGTGCATTTCCCAGCCCATGGGCCTGTTTCACTGGGACCTGTGAGCCACGTTCTCCCTCTCACCCGATGTGCTCTCTGGGAGGGAGAAGAAAAGCCTTCTGATTGGATAATATTTCTACATCTAATTGTGGGAATACGTAGCTTTGGAAGCAACTGCTGTTGTTCTCAGATTTCTGTGGGTATATATTTTATTTTGTCATCTCTTCATATTGAGCTCAATAGCAACTATTTAACAACCGAGATATTTAATATGGCTTTAAAATACGAAGCGTGCATCGGCCATTGTGAGTGCATAGGGGACACTCTAAAATACGAAGCGTGCATCGGCCCATTGTGAGTACATAGGGGACACTCTAAAATACGAAGCGTGCATCGGCCCATTGCGAGTGCATAGGGGACACTCTAAAATACGAAGCATGCATCGGCCATTGCGAGTGCATAGGGGACACTCTAAAATACGAAGCGTGCATCGGCCATTGTGAGTGCATAGGGGACACTCTAAAATACGAAGCGTGCATCGGCCATTGTGAGTGCATAGGGGACACTCTAAAATACGAAGCGTGCATCGGCCATTGTGAGTGCATAGGGGACACTGTCACGGTTTCGGCCGAGGCGGCTCCTCCTCCTTGTTCGGGCAGGTTTCGCCGGTCGTCGTCTCCGGAGTACTAGCTGCCACCGATCTATGTTTCTTGTGTGATTGGTTTTGTCTGTTAGTCACACCTGTTTTGTGTTATGTCTCATTAAGCACCCTATTTAGTTTCCTTGTTGTTAGTTTAGTGTTGTGTGTAATTGTTTGTGTCGTGTTGTTTAGCTACCTGTGTTCGATACGCTTTTGTCGTAGCTTCCTCCTCGGTTGAGGAGAGTATTTCGCACCTGTGTGTGCGCTCTCGTCATTTTGACGCTTGTGTGCGTTTTTGCCTCTGGGCTGTTTGGATTATTTTGAACGCTCTAGTAAAGTCTTGTTGGACTTATCCTCTGCTTCCTGCGCCTGATTCTACACCACACCATTCCACAGCAACGTGACAGAATTACACACCTCTATGGAATCAGCAGGAGCACAAGTCGACAGCATGGAGGAGCGTCTCCTTGGTCAAGAACATCGCATCAACCGGATCGGGCACGCTTTGGATGGCGTCATGGACACACTTCGTCGATGGGAGATCAGCGGGGTTCCCACAGCCCCACCTGTCGCACCATCACCACCGGACAGCCAGCCCGCCCATCTACCGGAACCCAGCGTGATTCGGCTCTCGCTCCCGAGGGCGTACGACGGCTCCGCTGCCGGGTGTCAGGGGTTCCTCTTACAAGTGGAGCTCTACCTTGCCACCATACACCCGGCGCCCTCGGGATACGAGAGCGTATCCGCCCTCATCTCCTGTCTCACCGGCAAGGCGTTGGAGTGGGCCAACGCCGAATGGAGGGGAATAGACGCCGCCACAGTCACCTATGCGGAGTTCTCCCGCCGCTTCCGTGCGGTCTTTGACCATCCACCAGAGGGAAGGGCGGCGGGGGAACGTCTATTCCACCTCCGACAGGGGATGAGGAGCGCTCAAGAGTTCGCGCTGGAGTTCCGGACTCTTGCGGCTGATGCGGGGTGGAATGAGAGGGCCCTCATAGACCACTTTAGGTGTAGCCTTCGGGAGGATGTCCGCCGGGAGTTAGCATGCAGGGACACCACACTAACATTTGACCAGCTTGTGGACATGGCAATTCGTCTGGACAACCTGCTGGCGACCCGCGGACGTCCCAGGTGGGGGCCTCCCATTCCACCCTCCAGCGCCTCCGAGCAGAGTCCGATGGAGCTTGGAGGGGCTGGCGCTAGAGGGAGAAGAGGAAGGAACCCGAGGGGGGCAGTCTCCTGCACCAAGTGTGGCCGCGGAGGGCACACCGCGGCTAGGTGCTGGGGAGGGTCCCCTGATGAAGGAGATGGCAGGTCATACAGTGGGGAGTTCACCCAGGTGAGTAGGCGCCCTACTTACCCAGAGCTTTCTGTCGTGCACATTACATTACCTGTTTGTTTCCCACAGGTTGCACCTCGTTCCCAGCATAAGGCGCTAGTCGATTCAGGCGCAGCTGGGAATTTTGTAGATCGGAGATTCTGTGTTAAGTTAGGGATTCCCCTCCTTCCAGTCGAGAACCCCTTTCCCGTACATGCCTTAGATAGTCGTCCGTTAGGATCTGGGTTGATTGGGGAGGTCACAGCGCCACTTAGGATGATGACGCAGGGGGGTCATGAGGAGACGATTCAACTCTATCTGATTGACTCTCCTGCGTATCCGGTGGTACTGGGGCTTCCCTGGTTGATTACCCATGATCCTACTATTTCGTGGCGAGAGAAGGCTCTTAAAGGGTGGTCTGCTCAGTGTGAGGGGTTATGTCTGGGTGTTTCCGTAGGGGCGACCTCGGTGGAGAGTCCGAACCAAATGTCAGCACTGCACATTCCTCCTGAATATGAGGATTTGGCACTCGTGTTTAGTAAGACCAGAGCGGCCTGGTTGCCACCTCATAGACAGGGGGATTGTGCGATAGACCTCCAGACAGGAGCCGCGCTTCCGCGGAGCCATGTGTATCCCTTGTCACAGGAGGAGAAACGGGCAATGGAGACTTACATTGCCGAGTCTCTGAGACAGGGATACATACGGCCCTCTACTTCTCCCGCGTCCTCGAGCTTCTTTTTTGTGAAGAAGAAGGATGGAGGTCTGCGTCCGTGTATTGATTACCGCGGTCTCAATCAGGTGACTGTGAAATATAGTTATCCACTCCCGCTGATTGGGACTATGACGGAGTCATTGCACGGGGCACGGTTCTTCACAAAATTGGACCTCAGGAGCGCATATAACTTGGTGCGCATTAGGGAGGGCGATGAGTGGAAGACAGCATTTAGTACTACCTCCGGCCATTACGAGTATCTCGTCATGCCATATGGGTTAATGAATGCTCCATCAGTCTTCCAATCGTTTGTAGATGAAATTTTCCGGGACATGCAGGCGCAAGGAGTAGTGGTGTACATAGCTGATATTCTTGTGTACAGTTCTACTCGGGCCGAGCATGTAGCCCTGGTGCGCAGGGTATTGAGGAGACTGTTGGAGCATGACCTGTATGTCAAGGCTGAGAAATGTCTGTTCTTTCAGGAGTCAGTTTCCTTTTTGGGTTACCAGTTGTCTGCGTCAGGGGTGAGAATGGAGGTGGACCGAGTGTCCGCCGTGCGTAATTGGCAAACCCCAATGACGGTTAAAGAGGTGCAGCGGTTCTTGGGTTTTGCGAATTACTACCGGAGGTTTATCCGGGGTTTTGGACAGGTGGCAGCTCCCATCACGTCTCTTCTGAAGGGGGGTCCGGTGCGCTTGCAGTGGTCGGCTGAGGCGGACAGGGCTTTTGGGAGACTGAAGGACCTGTTTACCTCGGCTCCGGTGTTGGCGCACCCGGATCCCACTTTACCCTTCCAAATTGAGGTGGACGCGTCTGAGGCCGGTATCGGGGCCGTTCTTTCTCAACGATCTGGTACACCACCTAAGCTCCGCCCCTGTGCTTTTTATTCTAAGAAGCTCAGTCCGGCGGAGCGGAATTATGACGTAGGGGACAGGGAGCTGTTAGCCGTAGTACAGGCCCTAAAGGTGTGGAGGCATTGGCTTGAGGGGGCTCAGCACCCTTTCCTCATTCTGACCGATCATTGGAACCTGGAATACATTCGGGCAGCTAGGAGACTGAATCCTCGCCAGGCTCGATGGACTATGTTTCTCGCCCGGTTTGTGTTTAAGATCACTTACATCCCTGGGTCCCAGAACGGGAAGGCAGATGCTCTGTCCCGTCGGTATGACGCGGAGGAGAGGTGCGTGGAGTCCATTCCCATACTACCGGAGTCTTGTCTGGTGGCACCGGTGGTGTGGGAGGTCGATGCGGAGATCGAGCGGGCGTTACGTACCGACCCTAGTCCTCCACAGTGTCCGGTGGGTCGGACGTACGTCCCGCTCGAGGTCCGGGATCGGCTGATTTATTGGGCTCACACGTCCCCCTCCTCTGGACATCCGGGTATTGGCCGGACGGTGCACTGCCTTAGTACGAAGTACTGGTGGCCAACGTTAGCCAGGGATGTGAGGGTTTATGTCTCCTCCTGTTCAGTGTGTGCCCATTGTAAGGCGCCCAGACACTTGCCCAGGGGTAAATTACAGCCCCTGCCCGTTCCACAACGACCCTGGTCTCACCTATCGGTGGATTTTGTTACCGATCTTCCCTCCTCACAGGGGAATACCACCATCTTGTTCGTTGTGGATCGGTTCTCAAAGGCCTGTCGTCTCCTTCCCATGCCGGGTCTTCCTACTGCCCTACAGACCGCTGAGGCTCTATTTACTCACGTCTTCCGGCATTACGGGGTGCCCGAGGATATAGTGTCCGATCGAGGCCCCCAGTTTACCTCCAGAGTCAGGAGAGCATTTATGGAACGTTTGGGGGTCTCGGTGAGCCTTACCTCGGGTTACCACCCGGAGAGCAATGGGCAGGTGGAACGAGTCAACCAGGATGTGGGTAGGTTTCTGAGGTCATATTGTCAGGGCCGGCCGGAGGAGTGGGCGAGATATGTGCCTTGGGCAGAGATGGCACAGAACTCTCTTCGCCACTCCTCCACTAGACTAACTCCTTTCCAGTGTGTCTTAGGGTACCAGCCGGTTCTGGCACCGTGGCATGAGAGCCAGATCGAGGCCCCCGCTGTGGATGAGTGGGTGCGGCGCTCGGAGGAGACGTGGAACGCTGCACACGTCCATCTGCAGCGTGCCATACGTCGACAGAAGACGAGCGCCGACCTACACCGCAGTGAGGGGCCAGTGTACGCACCTGGAGATCGAGTCTGGCTCTCAACCAGAAACCTGCCCCTCCGCCTGCCCTGCCGGAAGCTGGGTCGGCGGTTTGTGGGGCCTTTTAAAGTCCTGAGGAGATTGAACGAGGTGTGTTATAGGTTAGAACTACCTATTGATTACAAGAATGTTAACCCCTCGTTCCATGTGTCTCTCCTCAGGCCGGTGGTAGCTGGTCCACTCCAGGACTTTGAGATTGAGGAGACTCCTCCGCCCCCGTTGGACATCGAGGGGGCTCCGGCGTACACTGTTCGGACCATCCTGGATTCAAGACGCCGGATGGGGGGTCTCCAATATCTCGTGGAGTGGGAGGGGTACGGTCCGGAGGAGCGGTGCTGGGTGCCGAAGAGGGACATTCTGGATCCGTCCCTGATGACCGAATTCCATCGTGGTCATCCTACGCGCCCTGCTCCGCGTCCTCCTGGTCGTCCCCGAGGCGCGTCAAGGGGGGGGTACTGTCACGGTTTCGGCCGAGGCGGCTCCTCCTCCTTGTTCGGGCAGGTTTCGCCGGTCGTCGTCTCCGGAGTACTAGCTGCCACCGATCTATGTTTCTTGTGTGATTGGTTTTGTCTGTTAGTCACACCTGTTTTGTGTTATGTCTCATTAAGCACCCTATTTAGTTTCCTTGTTGTTAGTTTAGTGTTGTGTGTAATTGTTTGTGTTGTGTTGTTTAGCTACCTGTGTTCGATACGCTTTTGTTGTAACTTCCTCCTCGGTTGAGGAGAGTATTTCGCACCTGTGTGTGCGCTCTCGTCATTTTGACGCTTGTGTGCGTTTTTGCCTCTGGGCTGTTTGGATTATTTTGAACGCTCTAGTAAAGTCTTGTTGGACTTATCCTCTGCTTCCTGCGCCTGATTCTACACCACACCATTCCACAGCAACGTGACAGACACTCTAAAATACGAAGCGTGCATCGGCCCATTGGGAGTGCATAGGGGACACTCTAAAATACGAAGCGTGCATCGGCCCATTGGGAGTGCATAGGGGACACTCTAAAATACGAAGCGTGCATCGGCCCATTGGGAGTGCATAGGGGACACTCTAAAATACGAAGCGTGCATCGGCCATTGTGAGTGCATAGGGGACACTCTAAAATACGAAGCGTGCATCGGCCATTGCGAGTGCATAGGGGACACTCTAAAATACGAAGCATGCATCGGCCATTGTGAGTGCATAGGGGACACTCTAAAATACGAAGCGTGCATCGGCCCATTGGGAGTGCATAGGGGACACTCTAAAATACGAAGCGTGCATCGGCCATTGGGAGTGCATAGGGGACACTGTAAAATACGAAGCGTGCATCGGCCATTGGGAGTGCATAGGGGACACTCTAAAATACGAAGCGTGCATCGGCCATTGGGAGTGCATAGGGGACACTCTAAAATACGAAGCGTGCATCGGCCATTGCGAGTGCATAGGGGACACTCTAAAATACGAAGCATGCATCGGCCATTGGGAGTGCATAGGGGACACTCTAAAATACGAAGCGTGCATCGGCCCATTGTGAGTGCATAGGGGACACTCTAAAATACGAAGCGTGCATCGGCCATTGGGAGTGCATAGGGGACACTCTAAAATACGAAGCGTGCATCGGCCATTGGGAGTGCATAGGGGACACTCTAAAATACGAAGCGTGCATCGGCCATTGCGAGTGCATAGGGGACACTCTAAAATACGTTAATACATAGTTAAAGTCCTGCAGGAAGAGCTACGACGCTAATTTTAGTGTAAATTCTTCACGTTTCATGGACCCAAGATCCAGAGGTAACACTGTACAGTGCAATAGAAGTTTGCCCCATTGCAATTCTGAAGTCTAATACAGCCACAGTGTGACTTTAACTATTATTTTTGGGTGACAAATTAACTACTTATTGTCTTTTGGTTAATTAATATAACAACATTCCAACCTTGTTCAGCTTTACCTAGTCCAGATATGGCATTATTCCACTATTTGTATCCGTTTGCATCAGTTTCAATATGGGACTCTTATTCTGAAGGCGAACCGCAAATTCCATTGTGGCTCATCCTTATTGTGGCTAGCTTCACACCTTTCCGATGGGATACAACAATCACGCGCAAGGTGTACTGTCCCAAGCAGAATACCGAGAAGAGCAAAGGTCGGTAGTCGAACTGCACTAGAACCGGACAGAAAAAAACAAAAACAAAAACCTGTCAGACCATTGGACAAGTGAACTCGAACCGAGCCTGAGAGAAAACGGGACCTTTGTTTTTAGAAGCAGCAGGGAGCCGAACCGGAGGAAAGATGAGTTTTCTGCCCTACTTCTCTGCTGAGACCTGGACACTCCTGGCCCTCCTCATCACCCTCATAGTGGTGTAAGGACTTCAAATGAAATTGTATTACATCAAATCAAATGTTATATGCCACATGCATCGTAGATAACCGGTGGAGACTAACAGTGAAATGCTTACTTAGGGGTCATTTTCCAACAATGCAGAGTTAAAGATATGTTTTTATTTTTTGTAAATACTTCTCTAGAATATATTACTAGTTAATGTGTGTGTGTGTGTGTGTGTGTGTGTGTGTGTATAGGTATGGATACTGGCCCTATGGTGTATTCACTAAGATGGGGATCCCTGGACCCAAACCCCTACCTTACCTTGGCACAATGATGGAGTATAAAAAGGTTTGTAATATTAATATAATAATAATAATAATATGCCATTTAGCAGACGCTTTTATCCTCAACACTGACCTGTTTCAGGTGTGTTCTCTGTTCAGGCATGAATCAGCTGTTTTCTCTCTCTCTCTCTCTCTCTCTCTCTCTCTCTCTCTCTCTCTCTCTCTCTCTCTCCAGGGTTTCACTAACTTTGACACAGAGTGCTTTCAGAAGTACGGGAGAATCTGGGGGTGAGTTCAGTTGGCTGTACCGTAATAGGATGACTCACAACTGTACTATGCTCTTTCCTTACAATTCATCACCTGCTCAAGCTATCATGTGACCATGAATAATACTATGAATAATAATATCAACAACAATAATATTTTATATGTAATTTTATATGACGTGGTTTAAGCCAGGTGTCTGTGTGTTTCTCCTCTGTGAAGGATCTATGATGGGAGGCAGCCTGTTCTGTGTATCATGGACAAAAGCATGATCAAGACCATCCTGATTAAAGAGTGTTACAACATCTTCACCAACCGCAGGGTGAGACACACACACACACACACACACACACACACACACACACACACACACACACACACACACACACACACACACACACACACACACCCTAATAATAATAATCCTAACATCATTATTTATATTATTAATACATTATCTGTGGAATTCATGTAAATATGAAAGACTTCCATCTGAAAGGTGAGCTGTTTGATAATTATTACAACTGTCCTCCATGTTTTAGAACTTCCATCTGAACGGCGAGCTGTTTGATAATTATTACAACTGTCCTCCATGTTTTAGAACTTCCATCTGAACGGAGAGCTGTTTGATAATTATTACAACTGTCCTCCATGTTTTAGAACTTCCATCTGAACGGCGAGCTGTTTGATAATTATTACAACTGTCCTCCATGTTTTAGAACTTCCATCTGAACGGAGAGCTGTTTGATGCGTTGTCCTTTGCCGAGGACGATACATGGAGACGGATCCGCAGTGTCCTCTCTCCTTCCTTTACCTCCGGACGACTAAAAGAGGTAGAACCATCCCTCCATCTCCCTCATCCTTTTATCATCTGTCATTTCTACTCCTGTTTTATCAATTCATTATAAACTCATTATAGCTTGTTATAAACTCTTTATAAACCCATTTTGAAGAAGTTATAAACGTATAAATGTTATAAACTTGTCTCCCGAGTGGTGCAGTGGTCTAAGGCACTGCATCGCAGTGCTAGCTGTGCCACTAGAGATCCTGGTTTGAATCCAGGTTCTGTCGGGCGGCGCATAATTGGCCCAGCGTCGTCCAGGGTAGGGGAGGGAATGGCCGGCAGGGATGTTGCTCAGTTGGTAGAGCATGGCGTTTGCAACGCCAGGGTTGTGGGTTCGATTCCCACGGGGGGGGGCCAGTATGAGAAATAAAATAATGTATGCGCTCACTAACTGTAAGTCGCTCTGGATAAGAGCGTCTGCTAAATGACTAAAATGTAAATCTAAATGTTATAAACCTATTATCAACGAGTTTAAACTCCTCTCTCTCCTCTAGATGTATGGTGTCATGAAGCAGCAGTCTGCTAACCTGCTGCCCCCTCTCTCTCTCCCTCTCTCTCTCTCTCTCTCATTCTCTCTCTCTCTGTCTCTGTCTCTCTCTCTCTCTCTCTCTCTCTCTCTCTCTCCCTCTCTCTCTCTCCCTCTCTCATTCGCTCTCGCTCTCTCTCATTCTCTCTCTCTCTCTCTCTCTCTCTCTCTCTCTCTCTCTCTCTCTCTCTCTCTCTCTCTCTCTCTCTAGATGTTTGGTATCATGAAGCAGCACTCCTCTACCCTGCTGAATGGAATGAAGAAGCAGGCAGATAAAGACCAGGCCATCGAACTGAAGGAGTGAGTCCTGACCTCTAACCTCTGACTTTTCACCTTACACCTTAAAAAAAAAATTTGAATCACCTTTGGCAGCGATTACAGCTGTGTGTCTTTGCACACCTAGATTGTACAATATTTGCACATTATTATTTTTATTATGTTGTGGAAAATGGTCTTTGTCCTCCGTCAAACACAAAGTACTTTCAGAGTTTTTTGTAGAATTAAAATAGACTTAATTACAATCAATATAGCCGAGGTGGTCTGCAGAGCATCTAACTTTCCACTTCTCAGCTCTCAGTTTACACAGTCAATTTACATTCATTTTAGCTTAATCCCTCCCTCTTTGGTTCCTCCACCACTGTCTCCAGTTTTCACCTCTTGACTGCTCCGCCCACTTCCTTAATGGCGGTATCTGACTTCCCTCCCTTCTAGTTCCGTGTCTGGAAACAATAGTGGTGGGACCAAGCCCTGTCATGCAAAAATAACAGCCCTGTCATGCAAAAATAACAGCCCTGTCATGCAAAAATAACAGCCCTGTCATGTAAAAATAACGGAGCCCTTTCCTGGCTCCGTTCTGACCTCCAAACCTATCAATCGATACTTAAACATGGCAGGTCCATAATCAATTTCTCAAACATACCTCCTCCCTCTCTACCACCCAGTCCAAAACGCCCCCGTCATGTTGTGATCAACCATGTTTAGTCTGAACTCTGTTCAACCCCTGGCTCCGTTCCAGGACTATGCCTAAGGAGAGAGGCAAAGGGCAACAGTCTGGTTTCAGTCACTGATAAGGCTTAGAGTGGATTAGAGAGGAAGAGAGGAGCTTGAAGAGAGAAGAAACAGTTTACTGAGTCTGAAAAGATCCACACTATAGTCCACTGAAAAATCTTCATAAAACATTCTTCAAGCTCTGTCAAGTTGGTTGTTGATCATTGCTAGACAGCAATTTTTCAAGTCTTGCCATAGATATTCAAGCCGAATTTAAGTCAATACTGTAACTAGGCCACTCAGGAACATTCAATGTTGTCTAAGTAAGCAACTCCGGTGTATATTTGGCCTTGTGTTTTAGGTTATTGTCCTGCTGAAAGGTGAATCTGTCTGGTTGAAAGCAGACTGAACCAGGTTTTTGTCTAGGATTTTGCCTGTGCTTAGCTCTATTCGGTTTATTTTTATCCTAAAAAACTCTCTAATCCTTGCCGATGACAAGCATACCCATAACATGATGCAGCCACCACCATGCTTGAAAATATGAAGAGTGGTACTCAGTGATGTGTTGTGTTGGATTTGCCCCAAACGTAACACTTTCTATTCAGGGCATAAAGTTAATTGCTTTGCCACTTTTTTGCAGTTTTACTTTAGTAACTTGTTGCAAACAGGATGCATGTTTTGGAATATGTTTTATTCTGTACAGGCTTCCTTCTTTTCACTCTGTCATTTAGGTTAGTATTGTGGAGTAACTACAATGTTGTTGATCCATCCTCAGCTTTCTCCTATTATAGCCATTCAACTCTATAACTGTTTTAAAATCACTATTGGCCTCATGGTGAAATCCCTGAGCGGTTTCCTTCCTCTCCGGCAACTGTGTTAGGAAGGACGCCTGTATCTTTGTAGTGACTGGGTGTATTGATACACCATCCAAAGTGTAATTAATAACTTCACCATGCTCAAAGGGATATTCAATGTCTTCTTTTTTTTTATACCCATCTACCAATAGGTGCCCTTCTTTGCGAGGCATTGGAAAACCTCCTTGGTCTTTGTGGTTGAATCTGTGTTTGAAATTCACTGCTCGACTGAGGGACCTGACAGATAATTGTATGTGTGGGGTACAGAGATGAGGTAGTCATAAAGAAAATCATGCTAAACACTATCGTTGCACACAGAGTGACTCCATGCAACTCATTATGTGACTTGTTAAGCACATTTTTACTCCTGAGCTTATTTAGGCTTTCCATAACAAAGGGGTTGAAGACTTATTGACTCAAGATATTTCAGCTTTTCATTTTTAATTAATTCCACTTTGACACACATCACTTTGTGTGGAAGGCCAGTGACACAAAATCTAAATGTTATCCATTTTAAAGTCAGGCTGTAAAACAAGAAAATATGGAAAAAGTCAAAAGGTGTGAATACTTTCTGAAGGCACTGTATATAATATGACACTTAACAGACACTTTGATGTTTTTTGGGGCTATACCTGTATGGTTGTGGTCAGTAGTTGTGGTCAGTAGTTGTGTGGTTGTGGTCAGTAGTTGTGGTCAGTAGTTATGTGGTAGTGGTCAGTAGTTGTGGTCAGTAGTTGTGTGGTCAGTAGTTGTGGTCAGTGGTTGTGTGGTCAGTGGTTGTGGTCAGTAGTTGTGGTCAGTAGTTGTGGTCAGTAGTTGTGGTCAGTAGTTGTGTGGTTGTGGTCAGTAGTTGTGGTCAGTAGTTATGTGGTAGTGGTCAGTAGTTGTGTGGTCAGTAGTTGTGGTCAGTGGTTGTGTGGTCAGTGGTTGTGGTCAGTAATTGTGGTCAGTAGTTGTGGTCAGTAGTTGTGTGGTTGTGGTCAGTAGTTGTGGTCAGTAGTTATGTGGTAGTGGTCAGTAGTTGTGTGGTCAGTAGTTGTGTGGTCAGTGGTTGTGTGGTCAGTGGTTGTGGTCAGTAGTTGTGGTCAGTAGTTGTGGTCAGTAGTTGTGGTCAGTAGTTGTGTGGTTGTGGTCAGTAGTTGTGGTCAGTAGTTGTGGTCAGTAGTTGTGGTCAATAGGTGTGTGGTTGTGGTCAGTAGTTGTGGTCAGTAGTTGTGTGGATGTGGTCAGTAGTTGTGGTCAGTAGTTGTGGTCAGTAGTTGTGTGGTTGTGGTCAGTAGTTGTGGTCAGTAGTTGTGTGGTTGTGGTCAGTAGTTGTGGTCAGTCGTTGTGTAATTGTGGTTGTGTTGCAGGTTCTTTGGGCCCTACAGTATGGACGTGTTCACCAGCACAGCCTTCAGTGTGGACATTGACTCTCTGAACAACCCTTCAGACCCCTTGTGGTCAGTAGTTGTGTGGTTTTGGTCAGTCGTTGTGGTCAGTAGTTGTTTGGTCAGTAGTTGTGTGGTCAGTAGTTGTTTGGTCAGTAGTTGTGGTTAGTAGTTGTGAGGTCAGCAGTTGTGTGGTCAGTAGTTGTGTGGTCAGTAGTTGTGGTCAGTCGTTGTGGTCAGTAGTTGTGTGGCCAGTAGTTGTGGTCAGTCTTTGTGGCCAGTAGTTGTGGTCAGTAGTTGTGTGGTAACTATTTGTGTCAGTAGTTGTGTGGTCAGTAGTTTTGGTCAGTAGTTGTGTGGTCAGTAGTTTTGGTTAGTAGTTGTTTGGTCTGTAGTTGTATGGTTAGTAGTTGTGTGGTCAGTAGTTGTGGTCAGTCGTTGTGGTCAGTAGTTATGGTCAGTCGTTGTGGTCAGTAGTTGTGTGGTCAATAGTTGTGGTCAGTAGTTGTGGTCAGTAGTTGTGGTCAGTTGTTGTGGTCAGTAGTTGTGTGGTCAGTAGTTGTGGTCAGTCGTTGTGGTCAGTAGTTGTGTGGCCAGTAGTTGTGGTCAGTAGTTGTGGTCAGTAGTTGTGGTCAGTAGTTGTGGTCAGTAGTTGTGTGGCCAGTAGTTGTGCCAGTAGTTGTGGTCAGTAGTTGTGGTCAGTAGTTGTGGTCAGTAGTTGTGTGGCAACTATTTGTGGTCAGTAGTTGTGTGGTCAGTAGTTTTGGTCAGTCGTTGTGGGGTCAGTAGTTTTGGTTAGTAGTTGTGTGATCTGTAGTTGTGTGGTTAATAGTTGTGTGGTTAGTAGTTGTGTGATCCGTAGTTGTGGTCAGTAGTTGTGGTCAGTCGTTGTGGTCAGTAGTTTTGTGGCCAGTAGTTGTGGTCAGTAGTTGTGTGACCAGTAGTTGTGGCCAGTAGTTGTGGTCAGTAGTTGTGGTCAGCAGTTGTGTGGCCAGTAGCTGTGGTCAGATGTTGTGGTCAGTAGTTGTGGTCAGTAGTTGTGTGGATGTGGTCAGTAGTTGTGGTCAGTAGTTGTGGTCAGTAGTTGTGTGGTTGTGGTCAGTAGTTGTGGTCAGTCATTGTGTAATTGTGGTTGTGTTGCAGGTTCTTTGGCCCCTACAGTATGGACGTGGTCACCAGCACAGCCTTCAGTGTGGACATTGACTCTCTGAACAACCCTTCAGACCCCTTCGTCTCCAACGTCAAGAAGATGCTCAAGTTTGACATGTTAAACCCACTGTTCCTCCTAATCGGTGAGACCACACACACACACACACACACAAACACACACACACACACGGAAGCAAAGTTGTACTTTTTAATCACATAAAGTGATAAAACTTTTTATGAAAGGTTTCTCTTCTCCTCTCCCCTCCTTCTCCAGCGTTGTTCCCCTTCACGGGTCCTATCTTGGAGAAGATGAAGTTTTCTTTCTTCCCGACTCCGGTGACAGACTTCTTTTACGCTTCGCTGGCTAAGATCAAATCTGGACGCGGCACTGGGAACACAACTGTAAACGTTTTATATTTGTATTAAAATATTCTGAATTTATATATTGAACAAAAATATAAACGCAACATGCAAAAATGTCAACGATTTTACTGAGTTACAGTTCATATAAGGAAATCAGTCAATTGAAATAAATAGATTAGGCCCTAATCTATGGATTTCACATGACTGGGCAGGGGCGCAGCTATGGGTGGGCCTGGGAGGACATAGGCCCACCAACTGGGGAGCCAGGCCCAGCCAATGAGAATGAGTTTTTCCCCACAAAAGGGCTTTATTACAGACAGAAATACTCCTCAGTTTCATCAGCTGTCCGGGTGGCTGGTCTCAGACGATCCCGCAGGTGGAGATCCTGGGCTGGTGTGGTTACACGTGGTCTGCGGTTGTAAGGCCAGTTGGACGCATTGTCAATGTCTCTAAAACAACGTTGGAGGCGGTTTATGGTAGAGAAATTAACATTCAATTCTCTGGCAACAGCTCTGGTGGACATTCCTGTCACGCCCTGACTGTGGGGACTCTTATTTGTTGAGTCAGGGTGTATATTTTCTATGTGGTGATTGTCTATGTTGTATATTCTAGGATTTGTATTTCTATGTTGGCCGGTGTGGTTCCCAATCAGAGGCAGCTGTCGCTCGTTGTCTCTGATTGGGGACAATACTTAGGCAGCCTATTGGCACTAGTGTGTTGTGGGATCTTGTTCCGTGTAGGTATGTTTTGTGTTCTACCTTGGACCTTGGATTAAAATAAACATGTACGCATATCACGCTGCGCCTTGGTCCGTCCCGTTCATCAACGATTGTGACAGAAGATCCCACCAAACGAGGACCAAGCAGCGTGTCCAGGAGCAGACAGCCTGGACCTGGGAGGAGATCCTGGACAGTAAGGGATCCTGGACTTGGGAGGAGATTCAGGCTGGGATGGATCGCCGTCCTTGGGAGGAGACAGTGGAGGCCCGGTATAGAGAGGAGAAACGGCGCCAACAGTGCCGACGACGGAGACCCGAGAGGCAACCCCAAGAAAATGTTTGGGGGGGGCACACAGTGTGGACGATGAGGCAGCAGGAGGCCGTTAAAGGGCGGGTCTGCAGGTTAGGAGAGGAGGCCACCATGTTACGGGGGCTATTGGTTCAGAGGGAGCAGGAGTTATTCGGTCAGAGTGAGGCGCTACAGGTGGCTAAAAGGGAGAAGGAAAGTGTAGAGGCACGGCGAGAGGAGCTGGTTAGGCAGCAGAAGGAAGTGGTGCGTGTCGCCAGTCCGGTCCGGCCCGTTCCTGCTCCCCGCACTAAGCCAGTGGTGCGTGTTCCCAGTACGGCCCGACCCGTTCCTGCTCCTCGCCCCAAGTCAGTGGTGCGCGTCACCAGTCCGGCCCGTCCTGTTCCTGCTCCTCGCACCAAGCCAGTGATGCGCGTTGCCAGCCCGGCCCAGCCTGTTTCTGCCCCTCGCACCAAGCCAGTGGTGCGTGTCGCCAGCCCGGTCCGGCCTGTTCCTGCCCCTCGCACCAAGCCAGTGGTGCGCGTCGCCAGCCCGGTCCGGCCTGTTCCTGTCCCTCGCACCAAGCCAGTGGTGCGCGTCGCCAGCCCGGTCCAGCCCGTTCCTGCCCCTCACACCAAGCCAGTGGTGCACGTCGCCAGCCCGGTCCGGCCCGTTCCTGCCCCTCGCACCAAGCCAGTGGTGCGCGTCGCCAGCCCGGCCCGGCCCGTTCCTGCCCCTCGCACCAAGCCAGTGGTGCGCGTCGCCAGCCCGGTCGGGCCAGTTCCTGTCCCTCGCACCAAGCCAGTGGTGCGCGTCGCCAGCCCGGCCCGGCCTGTTCCTGCCTCTCGCACCAAGCCAGTGGTGCGCGTCGCCAGCCCGGCCCGGCCTGTTCCTGCCCCTCGCACCAAGCCAGTGATGCGCGTCGCCAGCCCGGCCCGTTCCTGCCCCTCGCATCAAGCCAGTGGTGCGCGTTGCCAGCCCGGTCCGGCCTGTTCCTGCTCCTCGCACCAAGCCAGTGATGCGCGTCGCCAGCCCGGCCCAGCCTGTTTCTGCCCCTCGCACCAAGCCAGTGGTGCGCGTCGCCAGCCCGGTCCGGCCTGTTCCTGTCCCTCGCACCAAGCCAGTGGTGCGCGTCGCCAGCCCGGTCCAGCCCGTTCCTGCCCCTCGCACCAAGCCAGTGGTGCGCGTCGCCAGCCCGGTCCGGCCCGTTCCTGCCCCTCGCACCAAGCCAGTGGTGCGCGTCGCCAGCCCGGCCCGGCCCGTTCCTGCCCCTCGCACCAAGCCAGTGGTGCACGTCGCCAGCACGGTCGGGCCAGTTCCTGTCCCTCGCACCAAGCCAGTGGTGCGCGTCGCCAGCCCGGCCCGGCCTGTTCCTGCCTCTCGCACCAAGCCAGTGGTGCGCGTCGCCAGCCCGGCCCGGCCTGTTCCTGCCCCTCGCACCAAGCCAGTGATGCGCGTCGCCAGCCCGGCCCGTTCCTGCCCCTCGCATCAAGCCAGTGGTGCGCGTTGCCAGCCCGGTCCGGCCTGTTCCTGCTCCTCGCACCAAGCCAGTGGCGCGTGTGTCCAGTCCGGCACGGCCCGTGCCTGTTCCACCGGTGCCTGGTTCGGCACCGGTCAGCTGCTCTACTCCGGAGCCAGAGCAGTCCGCTCCACCGGTGCCCTGTTCAGCTCCGGTCAGCTGCTCCACTCCGGAGCCAGAGCAATCCGCTTCACCGGTGCCCGGTCCAGCTCCGGTCAGCGGCTCCAGTCCAGACCCAGACGTCAGCCCCTCTCCAGGTTCGGGGTCTCCCACACCAGGGTCCAGACAGGGCTTGGAGTATCGTGGGAGGAAGGAGAGGGGAAGCAACGCGCCGAGGTCTAGACCAGACCAGGGGCGCAATAGGGAGGCAAAGAGTGAGAGGTCGTCACGCCCTGAGCCGGATCCGCCTCCGAGGCGGAATGCCCACCCAGCCCCTACCCTGTTATGTTTATGTTGTGCGGTCGGAGTCCGCACCTTTGGGGGGGGGTTACTGTCACGCCCTGACTCTGGGGACTCTTATTTGTTGAGTCAGGGTGTGTATTTTCTATGTGGTGATTGTCTATGTTGTATATTCTAGGATTTGTATTTCTATGTTGGCTGGTGTGGTTCACAATCAGAGGCAGCTGTCGCTCGTTGTCTCTGATTGGGGACCATACTTAGGCAGCCTATTGGCACTAGTGTGTTGTGGGATCTTGTTCCGTGTAGGTATGTTTTGTGTTCTACCTTGGACTTCACGTTTTGTTTGTTTATTGTTTTGTCGGTTGTTTATTCATTAAAATAAACATGTATGCATATTACGCTGTGCCTTGGTCTGTCCCTTTCATCAACGATCGTGACAATTCCTGCATGCCAATTGCACGCTCCCTCAAAACGTAAGACATCTGTGGCATTGTGTGACAAAACTGCACATTTTAGAGTGGCCTTTTATTGTCCACAGCACAAGGTGCACCTGTGTAATGATCATGCTGTTTAATCAGCTTCTTGATATGCCACACCTGTCATGTGGATGGATTATATTGGCAAAGGAGAAATGCTCACTAACAAGGATGTAAACAATATTGTGTACAAAACTTTTGAGAAATCACCTTTTTGTGAGTATGGAACATTTCTGGGATCTTTTATTTCAGCTCATGAAACATGGGAACAACACTTTACATGTTGCATTTATATCTTTGTTCAGTATATATTATGTTTAGGAAACCTATGTTTGTCAACGTTTGCTCTCTCCACCTGCCCATTACTCTCAGGGTGAAACGAGACCCCCAGATGGTCCATGAACGCCTTCCAGACCCTTGATGTAAACTGGGGACCCCGATCAGACACTATATCCTCAGGTACCCCGTAGTGCCGGAAGACGTGTGTAAACAGGGCCTCCGCGGTCTGTAGGGCAGTAGGGAAACCGGGCAAAGGAATGAGACAACAGGTCTTAGAAAACCGATCCACAACAACCAGGATCGTGGTGTTACCTTGTGACGGAGGAAGATCCGTATCAAAGTCCACCGATAGGTGTGACCACAGCCGTTGTGGAACGGGGAGAGGTTGTAATTTCCCTCTGGCCAAGTGTCTAGGTGCCTTGCACTGGGCGCACACCGAACAGGAAGAAACATAAACCCTCACGTCCTGAGCTAAGGTGGGCCACCAGTACTTCCCACTAAGACAGCGCACTGTCCGACCGATGCCAGGATGGCCAGAAGAGGGTGACGTGTGAGCACAATAGATCAAACAATCGCGAACCTCAGACGGAACGTACACACGACCCACTGGACACTGGGGGGGAGTGGGCTCCGTGTGTAACGCCCGCTCGATGTCCGCGTCAACCTCCCATACCACCGGTGCCACCAGACAAGAAGCCGGAAGTATGGGAGTGGGCTCCCTCGTCCGCTCCACTGAGTCATACAGCCGGGACAGAGTGTCTGCCTTAGCATTCTGGAAACCTGGTCTGTACGATAGGGTGAACACAAAACGCGTGAAAAACATGGCCCACCTTGCCTGACGAGGGTTCAGTCTCCTCGCTGCCCGTATGTACTCCAGATTGCGGTGGTCAGTCAAAATGAGAAAAGGGTGTTTTGCCCCCTCAAGCCAATGTCTCCACACCTTAAGAGCTTTCACAACAGCTAACAGCTCCCGGTCCACCACATCATAGTTTTGCTCCGCCGGGCTGAGCTTCTTCAAAAATAAAGCACAGGGGCGGAGTTTGGGAGGCGTACCCGAGCGATGATACAGTACAGCTCCTATCCCAGCCTCGGACGCGTCCACCTCGACTGTGAATTGCAAGGAAGGATCCGGATGAGCCAGCACGGGAGCCAAGGTGAACAGCGCCTTCAGCTGACCAAAAGCCCTTCTGCCTCAGCTGACCACTGCAGGTGCACCGGTCCGCCCTTCAGTAAAGAGGTTATGGTAGCTGCTACCTGGCCAAAGCCCCGGATAAATCTCCGGTAGTAGTTGGCAAACCCCAAAAATCGCTGCACCTCCTTTACCGTGGTAGGAGTCGGCCAATTACGCACGGCTGAAATGCGGTCACACTCCATCTCGACCCCTGACTCTGACAGGCGGTATCCTAAGAAAGAGACGGACTGTTTGAAGAACAAACATTTCTCAGTCTTAACGTACAGGTCTTGCTCCAACAGTATACCAAGCACCTTGCACACCAGGGACACATGCGTGTAGCGGAGTATATGAGAATATAATCTATATACACCACTACACCCTGTCCGTGCAGATCCCTGAAAATCTCATCGACAAAGGATTGAAAGACTGAGGGAGCATTCATCAACCCGTACGGCATGACGAGGTACTCATAGTGACCAGAGGTGGTACTAAATGCCGTCTTTCACTCGTCCCCCTCCCGGATACGGACCAGATTGTACGCGCTCCTGAGGTCCAATTTTGTGAAGAAGTGCGCCCCGTGCAATGACTCTGTCATACTAGCTATGAGAGGTAGAGGATAGCTGTATTTTACGTTGTCTGATTTAGACCTCGATAGTCAATGCACGGGTGTAAACCTCCATCCTTCTTCTTCACAAAAAAGAAACTTGAGGGAGCAGGGGAAGTGGAGGGCCGAATGTATCCCTGTCCCAGAGATTCGGTGACATGTCTCCATAGCCACCGTCTCCTCCTGTGACAGAGGATACACGTGACTCCTGGGAAGTGCAGCGCCCTCCCGGAGAGCTATCGCACAATCCCCTCGTCGATGGGGTGGTAATTGAGTCGCCTTCTGCTCCGCGTCCTCCCACCAGGGCCCTGCCTGCTGCCTCGATTCCATGAGGGTCCTCTCCTGCACCGGCCCGCAGTGTGTCCTCTGCGGCCACAGTTGGTGCAGGAGACCACCCCCTTGCCGAGTCTCTCCACATCAGCACCTCTAAGCTCCATAGGAGTGGAGTCGGAAGTGCTGGGGGATGGACTGGATGGACCCTGATCCGGACGTCCGCTGGTGGCCAACAGGTTATCCAGCCGGAACTATAAATCTACCAGCTGGTCCAGGTTTAGATTCGTGTCCCTGCAGGCCAGCTCCCTACGAGCGTCCTCCCGTAGACTGCATCGGTAGTGGTCAATCAGGGCCCTCTTATTCCATCCCGCGCTGGCTGCCAGTGTCCTCAAATCCAGGGCGAAGTCCTGTGCGCTCCTCCTTCCCTGTCTGAGGTGAAACATACGCTCCCCTGCTGCTCTCCCCTCCGGCGAATGATCGAAATACTGCCCGGAAACGGCGGGTAAAATCCTCGTAACGTACGGACTCAGCATCTTTTCCACCCCACTCCGCGTTGGCCCATTCCAGCGCTCTACCCTACAGACAGGAGATGAGGGCGGACACGCTCTCGTATCCCGAGGGAGCCGGGTGGATGGTTGCCAGGTAGAGCTCCACCTGGAGCAGGAAACCCTTACACCCGGCAGCTGTCCCATCATATTCCCTCGGGAGCGAGAGCCGAATTCCACTGGATCTAGGGTTTGATGGTCTTTGATGGCGAAGCAATTGGAGGAGAAGGAAGTGTAGGAAAACCACCTCTCTCCCATCGATCCATGGTGTTCACCACTCGATCCACAGCCAAACCTAGAGCCTGCAGCATGGTCGAGTGCTGCTGGATGCGTTCCTCCACCGAGGCGCTGGGATCGGACGTGCCTGCTGACTCCATAGATGTGCGTGATTCTGTCAACGTCTGGGTGAAGTGGTGAAACGGAATCAGGCGCAGGACACAGAACTGAGAAATGGATTTACTAAAACAAAAGTAAACCATAACAAACCCTCCACGAAGGGAAGAGCAGTACAACAGCTCACCAAAACGAGGTAAAACAATGGACAATCACGCACAAACCCAGGAGGGAAAACAGAGGTCATTATAGGGAAACAAATAAGCATAATGGGTAACAGGTGTGAATAATAAAGACAGGACTAGTGTAACACAGAAACATCGATCGGTGGCAGCTAGTACTCCGGTGACGACGAAAGTCAAAGCCTGCCCGAACAAGGAGGGGAGGCAGCCTCGGAGGAAGTCGTGACAGTTTGTGTTGGTTGTGATTGGACCAGAGCCAGTAGAATCTGGTTGTGTTGGTTGTGATTGAACCAGATCCAGTAGAATCTGTTTGTGTTGTTTGTGATTGGATGGATTTTACATCATTTATTTCTGCTTCCAGAGTCGGGTGGATTTCTTACAGCTGATGATCGACTCTCAGAAAGGCAGCGACACAAAGACAGGAGAGGAACAGACTAAAGGTACCTGCCAAACACACACCTGTAAATTTCTGTACAAACACACACCTGTAAACAATTATCTCTCTCTCCCCCCTCTCTCTCTCCCCCCTCTCGCTCGCTCTCTCTTTCCTCCCCCTCTCACCCCCCTCTCTCTCCCCCCCCTCTCTCTCTCTCTCTCCCCCCCTCTCTCTCCCTCTCTCTCCCTCTCTCTCTCCCTCTCTCTCTCTCTCTCTCTCTCTCTCTCCACAGGACTGACTGATCATGAGATCTTGTCTCAGGCCATGATCTTTATCTTTGCCGGCTACGAGACCAGCAGCAGTACTATGAGTTTCCTGGCCTATAACCTAGCTACCAACCCACATGTCATGACCAAACTGCAGGAGGAGATAGATACTGTGTTCCCCATCAAGGTAACCCCCACACCATGACCAAACTGCAGGAGGAGATAGATACTGTGTTCCCCATCAAGGTAACCCCCACATGTCATGACCAAACTGCAGGAGGAGATAGATACTGTGTTCCCCAACAAGGTAACCCCCACACCATGACCAAACTGCAGGAGGATTTAGATACTGTGTTCCCCAACAAGGTAACCCCCACACCATGACCAAACTGCAGGAGGAGATAGATACTGTGTTCCCCAACAAGGTAACCCCACACCATGACCAAACTGCAGGAGGAGATAGATACTGTGTTCCCCAACAAGGTAACCCCCACACCATGACCAAACTGCAGGAGGAGATAGATACTGTGTTCCCCAACAAGGTAACCCCCACACCATGACCAAACTGCAGGAGGAGTTATATACTGTGTTCCCCAACAAGGTAACCCCCACACCATGACCAAACTGCAGGAGGAGATAGATACTGTGTTCCCCATCAAGGTAACCCCCACACCATGACCAAACTGCAGGAGGAGATAGATACTGTGTTCCCCAACAAGGTAACCCCCACACCATGACCAAACTGCAGGAGGAGATAGATACTGTGTTCACCCAACAAGGTAACCCCCACACCATGACCAAACTACAGGAGGAAATAGATACTGTGTTCCCCAACAAGGTAACCCCCACACCATGACCAAACTGCAGGAGGAAATAGATACTGTGTTCCCCAACAAGGTAACCCCGGTGTCAGATGTGGTGAGGTACTGATGTGTGTGTAACCCCGGTGCCAGATGTGGTGAGGTACTGATGTGTGTGTAACCCCGGTGCCAGATGTGTTGAGGTACTGATGTGTGTGTAACCCCGGTGCCAGATGTGTTGAGGTACTGATGTGTGTGTAACCCCGGTGCCAGATGTGGTGAGGTACTGATGTGTGTGTAACCCCGGTGCCAGATGTGGTGAGGTACTGATGTATGTGTAACCCCGGTGCCAGATGTGGTGAGGTACTGATGTGTGTGTAACCCCGGTGCCAGATGTGTTGAGGTACTGATGTGTGTGTAACCCCGGTGCCAGATGTGGTGAGGTACTGATGTATGTGTAACCCCGGTGCCAGATGTGTTGAGGTACTGATGTGTGTGTAACCCCGGTGCCAGATGTGTTGAGGTACTGATGTGTGTGTAACCCCGGTGCCAGATGTGTTGAGGTACTGATGTATGTGTAGCCCCGGTGCCAGATGTAGTAAGGTACTGATGTATGTGTAACCCCGGTTCAGGCTCCTATCCAGTACGAAGCTCTGATGCAGATGGACTATCTGGACAGTGTGTTGAACGAGTCTCTGAGACTGTACCCAGTCTCCCCCCGACTAGAGAGGGTCGCCCAGAAGACGGTGGAGATCAACGGCATCGTCATCCCCAAAGACTGCATTGTCATGGTTCCCACGTGGACCCTCCACCGCGACCCAGAGATCTGGTCCGACCCTGAGGAGTTCAAACCAGAGAGGTACTGGACCGCACCGTAACCACGGCACAACCACAATATAACCATTTCACAACCACAGCACAACCACAATTCAACCACAGCACAACCACAATACAACCATATCACAACCACAGCACAACACTACTTTACCAACACACTGCTGCAATATAACCACAACTACAGAATCAACTACAATACAATGTGTAATGTGACTGAACCACAACCACAAATCAACTACAATACAATGTGTAATGTGACTGAACCACAACCACAAATCAACTACAATACAATGTGTAATGTGACTGAACCACAACCACAAATCAACTACAATACAATGTGTAATGTGACTGAACCACAACCACAAATCAACTACAATACAATGTGTAATGTGACTGAACCACAAATCAACTACAATGTAATGTGACTGAACCACAACCACAAATCAACTACAATGTAATGTGACTGAACCACAACCACAATTCAACTACAATACAATGTGTAATGTGACTGAACCACAACCACAAATCAACTACAATACAATGTGTAATGTGATTGAACCACAACCACAAATCAACTACAATGTAATGTGACTGAACCACAACCACAATTCAACTACAATACAATGTGTAATGTGACTGAACCACAACCACAAATCAACTACAGTACAATGTGTAATGTGATTGAACCACAACCACAAATCAACTACAATGTAATGTGACTGAACCACAACCACAAATCAACTACAATACAATGTGTAATGTGACTGAACCACAACCACAAATCAACTACAATGTAATGTGACTGAACCACAACCACAATTAAACTACAATACAATGTGTAATGTGACTGAACCACAACCACAAATCAACTACAATACAATGTGTAATGTGACTGAACCACAACCACAAATCAACTACAATCCAATGTGTAATGTGACTGAACCTCAACCACAAATCAACTACAATGTAATGTGTCTGAACCACAACCACAAATCAACTCCAATCCAATGTGTAATGTGTCTGCCCTCTCCCTGTCCAGGTTCAGTAAGGAGAACAAGGAGTCTATTGACCCGTACACGTACATGCCGTTCGGGGCGGGGCCCAGGAACTGTATCGGGATGCGTTTCGCCCTGATCATGATCAAACTGGCCATGGTCGAGATCCTCCAGAGTTTCACATTCTCCGTCTGCGACGAGACCGAGGTGAGATGCTCACCTGAGCAGATGGAATATGACATCATCAAATATCAGTATCATTCATAGAGTTGGATAGAGGCTGCACTTACCGCAGCACTTGTTTTAACATGGTCAGCACCTGTTTTAACATGGACCTGTTTTAACATGGTAACCACCTGTTTTAACATGGACCTGTTTTAGCATGGTCACTACCTGTTCTAACATGGTCACTACCTGTTTTAACATGGTCACCACCTGTTTTAACATGGACCTGTTTTAGCATGGTCACCACCTGTTTTAACATGGACCTGTTTTAACATGGTCACCACCTGTTTTAACATGGTCACCACCTGTTTTAACATGGTCACCACCTGTTTTAGCATGGTCACCACCTGTTTTAACATGGACCTGTTTTAACATGTTCACCACCAGTTTTAACATGGACCTGTTTTAGCATGGTCACCACCTGTTTTAACATGGACCTGTTTTAACATGGTCACCACCTGTTTTAGCATGGACCTGTTTTAACATGGTCACCACCTGTTTTAACATGGACCTGTTTTAAAATGGTCACCACCTGTTTTAACAAGGACCTGTTTTAACATGGTCTCTGCCTGTTTTAACATGAACCAGTTTTAACATGGTCAACACCTGTTTTAAAATGGTCACCAACTGTTTTAGCATGGACCTGTTTTAACATGGTCACCACCTATTTCAACATGGACCTGTTTTAACATGGTCACCACCTATTTTAACATGGACCTGTATCAGCATGGTCACCACCTGTTTTAAAATGGTCACCACCTGTTTTAGCATGGTCACCACCTGTTTTAATATGGTCACCACCTGTTTTAACATGGCCACCACCTGTTTTAACATTGACCTGTTTTGGCATGGTCACCACCTGTTTTAACATGGTCACTGCCTGTTTTAATGTGAACCAGTTTTAACATGGTCAACACCTGTTTTAAAATGGTCACCACCTGTTTTAGCATGGACCTGTTTTAACATAGTCACCACCTATTTTAACATGGACCTGTTTTAACATGGTCACCACCTATTTTAACATGGACCTGTTTCAGCATGGTCACCACCTGTTTTAAAATGGTCACCACCTGTTTTAACATGGTCACCACCTGTTTTAACATGGTCACCACCTATTTTAAAATGGTCACCACCTGTTTTAACATGGTCACCACCTGTTTTAAAATGGTCACCACCTATTTTAACATGGACCTGTTTTAACATGGTCACCACCTATTTTAACATGGACCTGTTTCAGCATGGTCACCACCTGTTTTAAAATGGTCACCACCTGTTTTAGCATGGTCACCACCTGTTTTAACATGGTCACCACCTGTTTTAACATGGCCACCACCTGTTTTAACATGGACCTGTTTTGGCATGGTCACCACCTGTTTTAACATTGTTACCACCTGTTTTAACATGTTCACCACCTGTTTTAACATGGCCATCACCTGTTTTAACATGGTCACTGCCTGTTTTAACGTGAACCAGTTTTAACATGGTCAACACCTGTTTTAAAATAGTCACCACCTGTTTTAGCATGGACCTGTTTTAACATGGGGCGGCAGGTAGCTTAGTGGGTAAGAGCGTTGTGCCAGTAACCGAAAGGTCGCTGGTTCTAATCCCCGAGCCAACTAGGTGAAAAATCTGTCGATGTGCCCTTGAGCAAGGCACTTAACCCTAATTGCTCCTGTAAGTCGCTCTGGATAAGAGCGTCTGCTAAATGACTAAAAAAAAAAAAAAAAAAAAAAAAAAACATGGTCACCACCTATTTTAACATGGACCTGTTTTAACATGGTCACCACCTATTTTAACATGGACCTGTTTCAGCATGGTCACCACCTGTTTTAAAATGGTCACCACCTGTTTTAGCATGGTCACCACCTGTTTTAACATGGTCACCACCTATTTTAAAATGCTCACCACCTGTTTTAACATGGTCACCACCTGTTTTAAAATGGTCACCACCTATTTTAACATGGACCTGTTTTAACATGGTCACCACCTATTTTAACATGGACCTGTTTCAGCATGGTCACCACCTGTTTTAAAATGGTCACCACCTGTTTTAGCATGGTCACCACCTGTTTTAACATGGTCACCACCTATTTTAAAATGCTCACCACCTGTTTTAACATGGTCACCACCTGTTTTAAAATGGTCACCACCTATTTTAACATGGACCTGTTTTAACATGGTCACCACCTATTTTAACATGGACCTGTTTCAGCATGGTCACCACCTGTTTTAAAATGGTCACCACCTGTTTTAGCATGGTCACCACCTGTTTTAACATGGTCACCACCTGTTTTAACATGTTCACCACCTGTTTTAACATGGTCACCACCTATTTTTGCATGGACCTGTTTTAACATGGTCACCACCTGTTTTAACATGGTCACCACCCATTTTTGCATGGACCTGTTTTAACATGGTCACCACCTGTTTTAACATGGTCACCACCTGTTTTAACATGGACCTGTTTTGGCATGGTCACCACCTGTTTTAACATGGTTACCACCTGTTTTAACATGGTCACCACCTGTTTTAACATGGTCACCACCTGTTTTATCATGGACCTGTTTTAACATGGTCACCGCCTGTTTTAAAGTGAACCTATTTGAACATGGTCACCAACTGTTTTAACATGGACCTGTTTTAACATGGCACCACCTGTTTTAAAATGGTCACCACCTGTTTTAGCATGGTCACCACCTGTTTTAACATGGTCACCACCTGTTTTAACATGGACCTGTTTTGGCATGGTCACCACCTGTTTTAAAATGGTCACCACCTTTTTTAACATGGTCACCACCTGTTTTAACATGGACGTGTTTTGGCATGGTCACCACTTGTTTTAACATGGTAACCTCCTGTTTTAACATGTCACCACCTGTTTTAACATGGACCTGTTTTTGCATGGTCACCACCTGTTTCAACATGGTCACCACCTGTTTTAACATGGACGTGTTTTGGCATGGTCACCACCTGTTTTAACATGGTTACCTCCTGTTTTAACATGTCACCACCTGTTTTAACATGGACCTGTTTTGGCATGGTCACCACCTGTTTTAACATGGTCACCACCTGTTTTAACATGGTCACCACCTGTTTTAACATGGTCACCACCTGTTTTAACATGTTCACCACCTGTTTTAACATGGTCACCACCTATTTTTGCATGGACCTGTTTTAACATGGTCACCACCTGTTTTAACATGGTCACCACCCATTTTTGCATGGACCTGTTTTAACATGGTCACCACCTGTTTTAACATGGTCACCACGTGTTTTAACATGGACCTGTTTTGGCATGGTCACCACCTGTTTTAACATGGTTACCACCTGTTTTAACATGGTCACCACCTGTTTTAACATGGTCACCACCTGTTTTATCATGGACCTGTTTTAACATGGTCACCGCCTGTTTTAAAGTGAACCTATTTGAACATGGTCACCAACTGTTTTAACATGGACCTGTTTTAACATGGCACCACCTGTTTTAAAATGGTCACCACCTGTTTTAGCATGGTCACCACCTGTTTTAACATGGTCACCACCTGTTTTAACATGGACCTGTTTTGGCATGGTCACCACCTGTTTTAAAATGGTCACCACCTTTTTTAACATGGTCACCACCTGTTTTAACATGGTCACCACCTGTTTTAACATGGACGTGTTTTGGCATGGTCACCACTTGTTTTAACATGGTTACCTCCTGTTTTAACATGTCACCACCTGTTTTAACATGGACCTGTTTTTGCATGGTCACCACCTGTTTCAACATGGTCACCACCTGTTTTAACATGGACGTGTTTTGGCATGGTCACCACCTGTTTTAACATGGTTACCTCCTGTTTTAACATGTCACCACCTGTTTTAACATGGACCTGTTTTGGCATGGTCACCACCTGTTTTAACATGGTCACCACCTGTTTTAACATGGTCACCACCTGTTTTAACATGGTCACCACCTGTTTTAACATGTTCACCACCTGTTTTAACATGGTCACCACCTATTTTTGCATGGACCTGTTTTAACATGGTCACCACCTGTTTTAACATGGTCACCACCCATTTTTGCATGGACCTGTTTTAACATGGTCACCACCTGTTTTAACATGGTCACCACCTGTTTTAACATGGACCTGTTTTGGCATGGTCACCACCTGTTTTAACATGGTTACCACCTGTTTTAACATGGTCACCACCTGTTTTAACATGGTCACCACCTGTTTTATCATGGACCTGTTTTAACATGGTCACCGCCTGTTTTAAAGTGAACCTATTTGAACATGGTCACCAACTGTTTTAACATGGACCTGTTTTAACATGGCACCACCTGTTTTAAAATGGTCACCACCTGTTTTAGCATGGTCACCACCTGTTTTAACATGGTCACCACCTGTTTTAACATGGACCTGTTTTGGCATGGTCACCACCTGTTTTAAAATGGTCACCACCTTTTTTAACATGGTCACCACCTGTTTTAACATGGTCACCACCTGTTTTAACATGGACGTGTTTTGGCATGGTCACCACCTGTTTTAACATGGTTACCTCCTGTTTTAACATGTCACCACCTGTTTTAACATGGACCTGTTTTTGCATGGTCACCACCTGTTTCAACATGGTCACCACCTGTTTTAACATGGACGTGTTTTGGCATGGTCACCACCTGTTTTAACATGGTTACCTCCTGTTTTAACATGTCACCACCTGTTTTAACATGGACCTGTTTTGGCATGGTCACCACCTGTTTTAACATGGTCACCACCTGTTTTAACATGGTCACCACCTGTTTTAACATGGTCACCACCTGTTTTAACATGGACCTGTTTTTTATACATGGTCACCTCCTGTTTTAACATGGTCACCACCTGTTTTAACATGGTCACCACCTGTGACTAAAATGTAAATGTAATAAGGAAGAATCTCAATTGTCTTTCCTTGATTCCTCGCATTCTCTATCCCCGCCTCCTCCTCAAAACCCATTGGATGAGAAAGAATGCGAGGAATCAAGGAAATGCAATTGAGATTCTCCCTAGTCCTCTATTCAACGCTATGTTGACACTTCACACATAAAGACACTGGGGGGCGCTCTAGATCTGTGGTTAGGTTACTGTCTAATGGTTCAGGTCAGGACTATTCTTAGATCAGTGGTTATGTTACTGTCTAATGGTTCAGGTTAGGACTGGATCAGGGGAATCTGGTCCTAGATCAGTGATTAGGTTAGTGTGTAATGGTTTAGGTTAGTACTGGGTCAGGGGAATCTGGTCCTAGATCAGTGGTTAGGTTAGTGTGTAATGGTTAATCTAATCACACACACACACACACATAGCACGCATGCACACATTGTCCATCTCCAACATCCATATGCTCAGTTGTTCTGTCATGTTATTCTCTATAGATCCTGTTGGAGATGGACAACCAGGGTTATGTTATGTTCTGTTATTCTCTATAGATCCTGTTGGAGATGGACAACCAGGGTTATGTTATGTTCTGTTCTGTTATTCTCTATAGATCCCGTTGGAGATGGACAACCAGGGTTCTGTTCTGTTCTGTTATTCTCTATAGATCCTGTTGGAGATGGACAACCAGGGTTATGTTCTGTTCTGTTATTCTCTATAGATCCTGTTGGAGATGGACAACCAGGGTTATGTTCTGTTCTGTTATTCTCTATAGATCCTGTTGGAGATGGACAACCAGGGTTCTGTTCTGTTCTGTTATTCTCTATAGATCCTGTTGGAGATGGACGACCAGGGTTATGTTCTGTCATGTTATTCTCTATAGATCCTGTTGGAGATGGACAACCTGGGTTATTTTCTGTTCTGTTATTCTCTATAGATCCTGTTGGAGATAGACAACCAGGGTTATGTTCTGTTCTGTTCTGTTATTCTCTATAGATCCTGTTGGAGATGGACAACCAGGGTTATGTTCTGTTCTGTTCTGTTATTCTCTATAGATCCTGTTGGAGATGGACAACCAGGGTTATATTCTGTTCTGTTATTCTCTATAGATCCTGTTGGAGATGGACAACCAAGGTTATGTTCTGTTCTGTTATTCTCTATAGATCCTGTTGGAGATGTACAACCAGGGTTCTGTTCTGTTCTGTTATTCTCTATAGATCCTGTTGGAGATGGACAACCAGGGTTATGTTCTGTTCTGTTATTCTCTATAGATCCTGTTGGAGATGGACAACCAGGGTTATGTTCTGTTCTGTTATTCTCTATAGATCCTGTTGGAGATGGACAACCAGGGTTCTGTTCTGTTATTCTCTATAGATCCTGTTGGAGATGGACAACCAGGGTTATGTTCTGTTCTGTTCTGTTATTCTCTATAGATCCTGTTGGAGATGGACAACCTGGGTTATGTTCTGTTCTGTTATTCTCTATAGATCCTGTTGGAGATGGATATCCAGGGTTATGTTCTGTTCTGTTATTCTCTATAGATCCTGTTGGAGATGGACAACCAGGGTTCTGTTCTGTTCTGTTATTCTCTATAGATCCTGTTGGAGATGAACAACCAGGGTTATGTTCTGTTCTGTTATTCTCCATAGATCCTGTTGGAGATGGACAACCAGGGTTATGTTCTGTTCTGTTATTCTCTATAGATCCTGTTGGAGATGGACAACCAGGGTTATGTTCTGTTCTGTTATTCTCTATAGATCCTGTTGGAGATGGACAACCAGGGTTCTGTTCTGTTCTGTTATTCTCTATAGATCCTGTTGGAGATGGACAACCAGGGTTATGTTCTGTCATGTTATTCTCCATAGATCCTGTTGGAGATGGACAACCAGGGTTATGTTCTGTTCTGTTATTCTCTATAGATCCTGTTGGAGATGGACAGCCAGTTTCTGCTGATGCCTAAACGACCAATCAAACTGAGGCTGGCGCCCCGTAGCAACACCCCTAGCAACACCACCACCACCTCTCTGAAGAGTCCAAACACATGACCAAATGCAGGAGTACCCAACCCAACCCAACCCTACCATCTATCTATCTATCTATCTATCTATCTATCTATCTATCTATCTATCTATCTATCTATCTATCTATCTATCTATCTATCTATCTATCTATCTATCTATCTGTCTAACATATGAGTCTATCTGTCTATCACACCATCTATCTATCACACTATCTATCTATCACTACCTACCTACCTACCTGTCACACTATCTATCTATACTGAACTAAAATAGAAACGCAACATGCAACAATTTCAAAACTGTTGCTGTGTTGCAGTTCATATAAGGAAATCAATCAATGGAAATAAATTCATTAGGCCCTAATCTATTGATTTCACATGACTGGGCAGAGGTGGCATTGCGTTGTGTGACAAAACTGCACATTTTAGAGTGGCCTTTTATTGTCCCCAGCACAAGGTGCACCTGTGTAATGATCATGCTGTTTAATCAGCTTCTTGATATGCCACACCTGTCAGGTGGATGGACTATCTTGACAAAGGATAAAATGCTCACTAACAGGGATGTAAACCAATTTGTGCAAAACATTTGAGAGAAATAAGCTTTTTGTGCGTATGGAACATTTCTGGGATCTTTTTTTTCAGCTCATGAAACCTTTTTGTTAAGTATCTATCTATCTATCAATCTATCATTGAATATTCAGTCCTTACCCTAACCCTGCTATATTCAATAGGTTTCTGAATATAATATGACAATAAGACTGCATTCATGATAAATGTAGCATTTGTCGGCTCAACTGGAAATGACCTTTAAATGGTGCATAGCTGACAAAGCGCTGGTATTGAATCCTGGTCTCAGTTTGATTAGGGCTCAGAAACACATTTTCACCAGATAAAAGAAAGATAGTAATACTATGGATGCATTAGGGGTACATGTCTTGTTAAAGTCAGACACCAGGGGTATTCAATCCATGGCAGATGTCATGTGTGGATCCTGCACACTACTGGCTGGAGGCTAGGATTCTCCTAGAATTTAGAACTCTAACTGGTGTTCTCTAGAACTCTACTCTCATTTTGTTCCTCTGGGTGTTCTGCTGTGCAGTCTTTCCAAAATAGAATCTTTACCGTCTGTTGAAATGATCGCTGCAGCTGCTTTGTTTTAAACTTTAATAATCACAAATCAATAAAAATCATTCCACTAAAGAACGAGGTCGTCTGTGTATTTATTAACCTTCATAAATCAAAACATAAGACACAAACACATAATCATGAGAACAGTCAATATATATATATATTGGTTGATTGATGTTATTTATCAAGAAATATTTCTAATTTCACTCAGCTAGGCCTAATTGTTGTGTTTTGACTTGGTCATCCACACATTTTCTTTTCCGAACCCAATACTGCCGCCGTGTGGCCGTTGGATGTAAATACACAGCCCTGGTAGCTCGCCTGGTCCCATTACAAACTACTGATCCACTCTCCACACTTTCCAGCTCTCTTGTACTTCCCGCATTTATAAACACAGTGCAGAGAATCTTTGGTCATGAAGTTCACCTCCTTCACACAGAGAACAGTTCACCTTCATTTCGCAATACAAAACAAACAGTCGGGGATAGCAGCGACCAAACAAGTGGTCAGATCAAATTAAAAAACATTTCTCAATCTGGCCCGGAACCAATGCCATATGTCAAGCACTTGTTGTCGGTTCCTGGAACCGAGTATTAACCCTCTCCCTTACAAGGGCATACTCTGTTTAGTGTTTACCTTTAGGAAATACAAAATTATGAAAAAAATCTAATTTTGAATCTGAAGATATTTTAGCTTATATTTAGTTGGAATCACATCTTAGATGATGCTTCCCTTTTTCACTACCGACAACCCTTCACGTTGCAGGGCCCTTTGTGTGTGAGAGTTGAGAGTGTGTTTTTATTTAGTTTGTTAGCTAAATTAGCAAGATACGAGCAAGCTAACTAGCTAGAGTGAACCCATTGCAAACATGACATAAGTATGTGGACACCCGCTCGTCGATCAAACATCTCACTCCAAAATCATGGGCATTAATATGGAGTTGTTCCTCCCTTTGCTGCTATAACAACCTCCACTCTTCTGGGAAGGCTTTACACTAGATGTTGGAACATTGCTAAAGTCCTGCAGGAAGAGCTACGACGCTAATATTAGTGTAAATTCTTCACGTTTCATGGACCCAAGATCCAGAGGTAACACTGTAACAGTGCAATAGAAGTTTGCCCCAATGCAATTCTGAAGTCTAATACAGCCACAGTGAGACTTTAACTATTATTTTTGGGTGTGTCAAATTAACTACTTATTGTCTTTTGTTAAATTAATATAACAACATTCCAACCTTGTTCAGCTTTACCTAGTCCAAATATGGCATTATTCCACTATTTGTATCCGTTTGCATCAGTTTCAATATGGGACTCTTATTCTGAAGGCGAACTGCAAATTCCATTGTGGCTAATCCTTATTGTGGCTAGCTTCACACAGGTGCTTTTCCGACGGGATACAACAATCACGCGCAAGTTGTACTGTCCCAAGCAGAATACCGAGAAGAGCAACAGTCGGTAGTCGATCCACACTAGAACCGGACAGAAAAAACAACTCAAAACCTGTCAGACCATTGGACAAGTGAACTCGAACCGAGCCTGAGAGAAAACGGGACCTTTGTTTTTAGAAGCAGCAGGGAGCCGAACCGGAGGAAAGATGAGTTTTCTGCCCTACTTCTCTGCTGAGACCTGGACACTCCTGGCCCTCCTCATCACCCTCATAGTGGTGTAAGGACTTCAAATGAAATTGTTTTACATCAAATCAAATGTTATATGCCACATGCATGGTAGTTAACCGGTGGAGACTAACAGTGAAATGCTTACTTAGGGGTCATTTTCCAACAATGCAGAGTTAAAGATATGTTTTTATTTTTTGTAAATACTTCTCTAGAATATATTACTAGTTAATGTGTGTGTGTGTGTGTATAGGTATGGATACTGGCCCTATGGTGTATTCACTAAGATGGGGATCCCTGGACCCAAACCCCTACCTTACCTTGGCACAATGATGGAGTATAAAAAGGTTTGTAATAATATAGTAATAATAATAATAATAATAATATGCCATTTAGCAGACGCTTTTATCCAAAGCCACTTACAGTCATGCCTGCATACATTATTTTGTGTATGGGTGGTCCCGGGGATCGAACCCACTACCTTGGCGTTACAAGCGCCGTGCTCTACCAGCTGAGCTACAGAGGACCACGTTGTCCACATTCATAGTAAACATCTCTTACATGTTTTACACAATAGTGTTTTTTCCCCCCATGTAAAATAATACAGAACAAACCCTCCTCAACCCTGACCTGTTTCAGGTGTTCAACACTCCTCAACCCTGGCCTGTTTCAGGTGTTCAACACTCCTCAACCCTGACCTGTTTCAGGTGTTCAACACTCCTCAACCCTGACCTGTTTCAGGTGTTCATCCCTCCTCAACCCTGACCTGTTTCAGGTGTTCAACACTCCTCAACCCTGACCTGTTTCAGGTGTTCATCCCTCCTGAACCCTGACCTGTTTCAGGTGTTCATCCCTCCTGAACCCTGACCTGTTTCAGGTGTTCAACACTCCTCAACCCTGACCTGTTTCAGGTGTTCAACACTCCTCAACCCTGACCTGTTTCAGGTGTTCATCCCTCCTGAACCCTGACCTGTTTCAGGTGTTCATCCCTCCTAAACCCTGACCTGTTTCAGGTGTTCAACACTCCCCAACCCTGACCTGTTTCAGGTGTTCATCCCTCCTCAACCCTGACCTGTTTCAGTTGTTCAACACTCCTCAACCCTGACCTGTTACCGGTGTGTTCTCTGTTCAGGCATGAATCAGCTGTTTTCTCTCTCTCTCTCTCTCTCTCTCTCTCTCTCTCTCTCTCTCTCTCTCTCTCTCTCTCTCTCTCTCTCTCTCTCTCTCTCTCTCTCAATTCAATTCAATTTCAATTCAATTTAAGGGCTTTATTTGCATGGGAAACGTATGTTAACATTGCCAAAGCAAGTGAAGTAGATAGTAAAGAAAAGTGAAATAAACAATAAATATTAACAGTAAACATTACACTCAGAAGTTCCAAAAGAATAAAGACATTTCAAATGTCATATTATGTCTATATATAGTGTTGCAACAATGTGCAAATAATTAAAGTACAAATGGGAAAATAAATAAACTGGGTTATAAATATGGGTTGTATTTACAATGGTGTTTTTTCTTCACTGGTTGCCCTTTTCTTGTGGCAACAGGTCACAAATCTTGCAGCTGTGATGGCACACTGGTTTTTCAACCAGTAGATAAGGGAGTTTATCAAAATTGGATTTGTTTTCGAATTCTTTGTGGATCTCTGTAATCTGAGGGAAATATGTGTCTCTAATATGGTCATACATTTGGTAGGAGGTTAGGAAGTGCAGCTCAGTTTCCACCTCATTTTGTGGGCAGTGTGCACATAGCTTGTCTTCTCTTGAGAGCCAGGTCTGCCTACGGCGGCCTTTCTCAATAGCAAGGCTATGCTCACTGAGTCTGTACATAGTCAAAGCTTTCCTTAAGTTTGGGTCAGTCACAGTGGTCAGATATTCTGCCACTGTGTACTCTCTGTTTAGAGCCAAATAGCATTCTAGTTTGCTCTGTTTTTTTGTTTGTTCTTTCCAATGTGTCAAATAATTATCTTTGTTTTCTCATGATTTGGTTGGGTCTAATTGTGTTGTTGTTGTTGTCCTGGGGCTCTGTGGGGTCTGTTTGTGTTTGTGAACAGAGCCCCAGGACCAGCTTGCTTAGGGGACTCTTCTCCAAGTTCATCTCTCTTTAGGTGATGGCTTTGTTATGGAAGGTTTGGGAATCGCTTCCTGTGTGGATTGTAGAATTTAACAGCTCTTTTCTGGATTTTGATCATTAGCGGGTATCGGCCTAATTCTGCTCTGCATGCATTATTTGGTGTTTTCCATTGTACACAGATGATATTTTTTGCAGAATTCGCAATGCAGAGTCTCAATTTGGTGTTTGTCCCATTTTGTGAATTCTTGGTTGGTGAGCGGACCCAGACCTCACAACCATAAAGGGCAATGGGTTCTATAACTGATTCAAGTATTTTTAGCCAGATCCTAATTGGTATGTCAAATTTGATGTTCCTTTTGATGGCATAGAAGGCCCTTCTTGCCTTGTATCTCAGATCGTTCACAGCTTTGTGGAAGTTACCTGTGGCGCTGATGTTTAGGCCGAGGTATGTGTAGTTTTTTGTGTGCTCTAGGGCAACAGTGTCTAGATGGAATTTGTATTTGTGGTCCTGGCAACTGGACCTTTTTTGGAAGACCATTATTTTTGTCTTACTGAGATTTACTGTCAGGGCCCAGGTCTGACAGAATCTGTGCAGAAGATCTAGGTGCTGCTGTAGGCCCTCCTTGGTTGGGGAAAGAAGCACCAGATCATCAGCAAACAGTAGACATTTGACTTCAGATTCTAGTAGGGTGAGGCCGGGTGCTGCAGACTGTTCTAGTGCCCTCGCCAATTCGTTGATACATATGTTGAAGAGGGTGGGGCTTAAACTGCATCCCTGTCTCACCCCACGGCCCTGTGGAAAAAAATGTGTGTTTTTTAACCATTTTAACCGCATTTTTTAATTTTAACTGGATTTTATAATGTCGTATGTTTTCCCCCCAACACCACTTTCCATCAATTTGTATAGCAGACCCTCATGCCAAATTGAGTCAAAAGCTTTTTTGAAATCAACAAAGCATGAGAAGACTTTGCCTTTGTTTTGGTTTGTTTGTTTGTCAATTAGGGTGTGCAGGGTGAATACGTGGTCTGTGGTACGGTAATTTGGTAAAAAGCCAATTTGACATTTGCTCAGTACATTGTCTTCACTGTGGAAATGAACTAGTCTGCTGTTAATGATGATGCAGAGGATTTTCCCAAGGTTGCTGTTGACGCATATCCCACGGTAGTTATTGGGGTCAAATGTGTCTCTCTCTCTCTCTCTCTCTCTCTCTCTCTCTCTCTCTCTCTCTCTCTCTCTCTCTCTCTCTCTCTCTCTCTCTCTCTCTCTCTCTCTCTCTCTCTCTCTCTCTCTCTCTCTCTCTCTCTCTCTCTCTCTCTCTCTCTCTCCAGGGTTTCACTAACTTTGACACAGAGTGCTTTCAGAAGTACGGGAGAATCTGGGGGTGAGTTCAGTTGGCTGTACCGTAATAGGAAGACTCACAACTGTACTATGCTCTTTCCTTACAATTCATCACCTGCTCAAGCTATCATGTGACCATGAATAATACTATTAATAATAATATCAACAACAAGAATGTTTTATGTGTAGTTTTATATGAGGTGGTTTAAGCCAGGTGTCTGTGTGTTTCTCCTCTGTGAAGGATCTATGATGGGAGGCAGCCTGTTCTGTGTATCATGGACAAAAGCATGATCAAGACCATCCTGATTAAAGAGTGTTACAACATCTTCACCAACCGAAGGGTGAGACACACACACACACACACACACACACACACACACACACACACACACACACATACACACACATACAGACACACACACACACACACACACACATATAATAATAATAATCCTAACATCATTATTTATATTATTAATACATTATCTGTGGAATTCATGTAAATATGAAAGACTTCTGTCTGAAAGGTGAGCTGTTTGATAATTATTACAACTGTCCTCCATGTTTTAGAACTTCCATCTGAACGTAGAGCTGTTTGATAATTATTACAACTGTCCTCCATGTTTTAGAACCTCCATCTGAACGGAGAGCTGTTTGATAATTATTACAACTGTCCTCCATGTTTTAGAACCTCCATCTGAACGGAGAGCTGTTTGATAATTATTACAACTGTCCTCCATGTTTTAGAACCTCCATCTGAACGGCGAGCTGTTTGATAATTATTACAACTGTCCTCCATGTTTTAGAACCTCCATCTGAACGGAGAGCTGTTTGATAATTATTACAACTGTCCTCCATGTTTTAGAACCTCCATCTGAACGGAGAGCTGTTTGATGCGTTGACCGTTGCAGAGGACGATACATGGAGACGGATCCGCAGTGTCCTCTCTCCTTCCTTTACCTCCGGACGACTAAAAGAGGTAGAACCATCCCTCCATCTCCCTCATCCTTTTAACATCTGTCAGTTCTACTCCTGTTTTATCAATATATTATACACTCATTATAGCTTGTTATAAAATTTTTATAAACCCATTTTGAACGTGTTATAAACCTATTATCTGGACCCTTTCTTTCTAAAACTAGCCGCCGAAATTGTCGCAACCCCTATTACTAGCCTGTTCAACCTCTCTTTCGTAACGTCTGAGATCCCCAGAGATTGGAAAGCTGCCACGGTCATCCCCCTCTTCAAAGGGGGTGACACTCTAGATCCAAACTGTTACAGACCTATATCCATCCTGCCCTGCCTTTCGAAAGTTTTTGAAAGCCAAGTTAACAAACAGATCACTGACCATTTCGAATCCCACCGTATCTTCTCCGCTATGAAATCCGGTTTCCGAGCTGGTCATGGGTGCACTTAACCGTGATCGATAATAGACAGTACTGTGCAGCCGTCTTCATCGACCTGGCCAAGGCTTTCGACTCTGTCAACCACTGCATTCTTATTGGCAGACTAAATAGCCTTGGTTTCTCAAATGACTGCCTCGCCTGGTTCACCAACTACTTCTCAGATAGAGTTCAATGTGTCAAATCGGAGGGCCTGTTGTCTGGACCTATGGCAGTCTCTATGGGGGTGCCACAGGGTTCAATTCTTGGGCCGACACTTTTCTCCGTGTATATCAATGATGTCGCTCTTGCTGCTGGTGACTCTCAGATCCACCTCTACGCAGACGACACCATTTTGTATACATCTGGCCCTTCATTGGACACTGTGTTAACAAACCTCCAAACGAGCTTCAATGCCATACAACACTCCTTCCATGGCC
>NW_028162863.1:0-2500 GCF_964263955.1 Coregonus lavaretus
CATTTTGGATTTCATATATAATGTTTCATATTAGGCAACAGTACAGAATGTCACCTTTTATTTGAGTTTTTTCATACATATCTGTTTTACTGTTTAGATACGAAATAATTTTTCTGTAGCGAAATTGGTGCTTGTAACGCCAGGGTACTGGGTTCGATCCCCGGGACAACCCATACGTAAAAATGTATGCGCACATGACTGTAAGTTGCTTTGGATAAAAGCGTCTGCTAAATGGCATATTATTAGTTTTATTACTTATTTTTCATACATATCTGTTTTACTGTTTAGATATGAAAGCACTTTACGTATCTAGTTCTCCCATTTGAAGAAGTCTTATTTATTTGCACAAATTCATTTAGTCATTAGTTTAGTATTTGGTCGCATATTCCTTACCTGCAGTGATTACATCAAGCTTGTGATTCTATTAACTTGTTGAATGCATTTGCAGTTTGTCTTGGTTGTGTTTTGGATGATGTTTTTCCCAATAGAAACTGAATGATGAATAATGTCCTGTCATTTTGGAGTCACTTCACTTGTATTGTCAGTAAGAATAGAAGATGTGTCTGAACACTTCTACATTCATGTGGATGCTACCATGATTATGAATAATCATGAATGAATCGTGAATGATGATGAATGAGAAAGTTACAGAGGCACAAGGATCATACCCCCTCTGTTATTGGTAATGGTGAGAGGTTAGCATGTTTTGTTGAAGCCTCTGTAACTTTCTCACTCATTATTATTCATGATTCATTCATGATTTTTCTTAATCATGGCATCATCAGGATTAATTTAGTAATGTTTAGAAACATGATACATAAAGGGCTTTTATTTTTCTAAAAGGTGAAACAGATATGTATGAAAATACCCTCAAATAAAAGGTGACATCATATACTGTCACCTCATATGAAACATTTGATCAGAAATCCAAAATGCTGGAGTATAGAGCCACATTTAAAATGTCAGCTTCACTGTCAAAATAGATATGGTGTGGACTGTATACTCAATACAGTCTAAATCTGATACCTCACTGTCTATCTTTTGACTGATACTGCTTTTTAAACTGCTCTGGTCAGTCTACTCAAATATTTGTACTATACATGTTTCTCTCTACAAGCAATATTATGATAATTTCTAATAATGATACATTAATTTATGAATATATATGGCAGGTTTCAGCACACTGATGTATCTGAACATTTTGAAAAAATATACTGCCACTATTTTCACCACCAAAGAATAGCAGTGTGGTTTTAATATGATTTGACTCTTTGCAGGCTGTCAGGCTGTCTAGTCACAGAGGAAGGCTGTGCTTCTCTGGTCTCAGCTCTGAAGTCAAACCCCTCACACCTGAGAGAGCTGGACCTGAGCTACAATCACCCAGGAGACTCAGGAGTCAGACTGCTCTCTGCTGGACTGGAGGATCCACACTGCAGACTGGAGAAACTCAAGTATGTAGAGGGTTTATGTCAATGTTCATATCAGACATGTTGGAGTTATCAGGCTAGTTAAGACAAACATTCTGACCACCACTTGGACTAAGTTAAATAAAGACTGTGTGTGTGTGTGTGTGTGTGTGTGTGTGTGTGTGTGTGTGTGTGTGTGTGTGAGTGTCCAGTGTGTGTGTGTGTGCACGTGTATCAGTACACACACTGGACACACACACACTGGACACACATACACACTGGACACACACACACACTGGACACACACACACACAAACTGTAAACACACACACTGGACACATACACACAAAGGACACACACACACACACAAAGGACGCGCACACACACACACACACACTGGACACACACACACTCACACTGGACACACACACACACTAGACACACACACACACTGGACACACACACACACACACACACACACTGGACACACACTCGACACACACGCACACACACACACTCTGGACACACACGCACACACACACACTGGACACACACGCACACACTGGACACACACACACACACACACACTGGACAAACACACACACACTGGACACACACACACACACACACACACACACTGGACACACACACACACACACACACACACACTTGGACAAATGTATATACTTACTGTTTGTGTGTGTGTGTGTGTGTGTGTGTGTGTGTGTGTGTGTGTGTGTGTGTGTGTGTGTGTGTGTGTGTGTGTGAGAGAGAGTTCAGGTGTATCCCTCAATGACTGTCTGTTCTTCTGCTTACCGCTACAGTGTGGAACATGGTGGAGAGAACACAATGAAACCTGGACTTGTGAGTGTTGACTGCTGTGAAGAATATGACTAAGAATAAGTCTTAATTCAAGTTAAGTCAAAGACCACCATCATTACTTACTTGGTCATATTAAATATCAGCTGTAGTTCTACAGAAGCACAAATCAGGGACACCAAAGTTTACAAAGAGTTGCTTTGACAATGTTTGTGTCTGAGTGTGTGTGTGGCGTGTTCGTGTTACTTTAGAAATGTGTGTGTGTGTTCAGGGTG